>NC_056743.1:607731357-607921357 GCF_019279795.1 Protopterus annectens
AAAAAAACAATATAGTGCTCTTAACATATACATATTTAAATTACTTGCGTCTAGCTGACTGTCTTTTCAGATATAGTAATGCATTTGCATTCATTTTGTTCGTTCAGTCATTTAGTCATTCATTGGATACCTACTTTATCCTATCTGGGTACATGAGGGAGTCGAGCTGTATCCTGGCACTCACCATAAGGAAGAGAACTAATCATAGGTGAGATGCCAGTCTGTAAATGGACATACTGCAGTATCATTACAGTGAACTACTCAAATATTTATGGTGCCTGCAGGGAATAATCCTTTATTATTTTAGTGTCAATGTTATCTTTATTGAATAATAACCATCGTTGCTTTGGTGTGTTAGTTTATATGCATTTTGCTATTACTCATGCTGTTTCTAGTCTCCTGTAGACCTTGTACTACTTTAGGATCACTAATGCCCCGATATCTATAACCCTGCACATGTTTTAGCACCCTTCAAAATGCAGTCACTCTAATACTTCAGTGATATCCGGGTCTATATTAGAACACCAACCTTTTAGAATTTCGAGAATTCTAATATCGACCCATTTTCAGCGAACGCTGAAAATATCGAAGAAACAGAAAACCAAATTTTTCCTAGGGAAAGAATGTGGTTGTCCATTTCTGTTGCTTTGGTATTTTCAATGCTGTGGAGGAAAGTTACGGGTTGGATTCAGGTAAGTGTGCGATTGTGTGGATGTGAGGGTTAGTGCAGGTTAGGTGAGTTAGGGTTAGGGCATGGGTCAGATAAGTGTGCAATTGTGTGGACGTGAGGGTTAGGGCGGAGTAGGTGAGCTAGAGTAAGGGCGCAGGTGAGGTGACTGTGCGATAGTGACAGACCTTAAGGTTAGGGTTTGGGTTAAGGTAAGTGAATAGTTAGTGGTGTACGTATAGTTTAGTGTAGGGCTAGGTGTAAGAGTCTATGTGTATGTGTGTGGATTGCTGTTTGTTTGGTGTGCTTGTGTTGTGTGTATGTGTTTTGGAACAGAAATTTTTTTCCCTAGGAAAAATTTCGCTGTTCTGCATGTTCAATGTTTTAAATTTTCGATTAATAGGGTTTGATATTAGAATACTCAAAATTTTGAAAGTTCAGTGTTCTAATATAGACCCTGATATCCCTGTATCTGTGAGTATATCATCAGTCTGACCAAAGCATTAACTGTAACTGACATATCTAGTCCACATTCTGTCATCAATCAACAACCAGAATAACTGCCATAGAGCATGCGGTAATATTGCTGTTATCCAGTAGTATCTCATGTTTTTCTTCTGGTAGTATCTTATGGTTTACTTCTGAATGTGTAATTTTAACTTGTTGGATAGGTGGACATCTCCACAGATAGTTATATATCCTGGTACTAAAAATAAAACAACAAGAGCTGATTTCTCTGAATAAACATATATTATACTTGTGCTGTTAACGATTCTGTGAAGACAGTTATAATGCTTCTCGTCCCATGTCATAGTCACCACATAAATGTTCATCATATTGATCACTGCTGCATTACCTTAGCTATATGGGTTATATCCTGGATGTTACAGCTGACCAGCATCCAAAGCTTCAGGGTACTTTACACGCACCCAAACTGTCAGTCAGCTTGAACTGAGCTGACTAAAAATATAGGTTCCTTCAGAGCTTTCCGGCTGTTGAAGAGAATGCTCTTCTGTTGTCTTTTAAGGATCTGTGATTGGCTTGCAATGTTCCTTTGTTAGGCAGATAAGTTCCCTTTGCGGAAAAACATCCACATTAAAAGATTTTTGATTTATTGTACTTTCCTGTTTAAGAAATTTATTTTAAAGCTAGGAGTTGGTGTTTTAATGGACTGTCACAAGACTTAACTGTACTTTTAAAGAATCATTCACTTTTTTCTGTGAGTTTTAAAGTCTAAAATAAATTAAAAGCATTTCTTATGCGGAGAAATTGTGTTTATTTTACATGTTGGGGCTGACAAAGTTAGTGTTTTTACTGTGTTTTAGTGTGAAAAAGTGACTTTTAAAGATGTGAAGTTTTCACCAGTTCTTTCTGTTGCTTTTCCCATGGGTAAAATGTACAATTTTCAGGTGGTCATGGAACAATCTACTTGCCCCATGGTTGGTCCATCTCACAGCCATGAAAAAGTTAAGAAAACAACTTTGTCACCACAGCAAGCTAGCAATTTTTTTGATTTTCAGGTGGGTGACTGTTGTGACCATAACCTGCTCCTCAGACCATTCATCTTTTTACCCAGGATCCCTCTCATGTAACACCTACAGCCGCTATTGACTGCAGGTCAGCTATTTCCTCTACAGATGTTGGGGGTCCCCTTAGTAGGCAAGGGGGAGCCACACTTCTCAGTCCTAGGAGAGGGAACAGGTAAGACTTTCTTATTTTGTCAGAATATTGTGAACATCCACAGGGAACCTTCAGTTGCCATTAATAATACTCTTGGCCCCATTTTCCTGTCAAAAAGAATAAGAAAACTAAACATGCAGCTACTCCTCATTAAATTTCCTTACTGGAATAGTTTACTTGGCCTGTCTTATGGTTTAATTCAGACTTTTGATAATTCTTACAAGCTGGTTTCTGGTAAAAGAAAAATACCTCTTTTCATGAAGAGATTCAAGATTCTGAATCTTGACAGGAAGATTAAAGGACAGATGAAGAGGTTTTCTCTTCAGTTTTCTGATAAAGATTCTGAGTAGAGCTCAGTTTCTGAATCTCCCCGTGGGTATTTCTCTTTCTATGAGACTGTTTCCAGAATGCACTAGTGTTTTCAATGGGAGAATATTTCAGTTTCTTGGCCTTCAGAAAATACTATGAGCTGTTAAAGGAGTTTCCAGAACCTTCACCCATTTCTCCAGTTTTATTAGCTTTGAGGATGTGTGTGTCACTCCTTGCAATTTTCCTGATAGCCTACTGCCCCTAAAAGCAGATAGGATGTATAAAGTTCCTCAGTCTTTTAAGTTTTTATACACTCTTACCAAAAAAACAGCAGCTATAGCTTTAGTTAATCCTTCTGCTGCTAAGCATTTAATTAATTCCATTCATACTCTTTCTGACAAGGATGGGAAAAGTATTGATATGTATGGAGAAAAAGTGTATGCTTCTGCAACTTTGATTTTCAGAAATTTTAATTGTCAGGCATGTCATATGTTAATGCTTATTCTGAATAATTGTGAAACTGTTAGAACTATTTTGTCAGCAGTTTTGTTTTGTGAGGTAAAATCTGCTTTAAAATATAGTTTCTTCCATTATACAAGCCACATTCATTGTTTACGGTGCACGTATGACTCAGTTTATACTACTACTAGGGCAGTAGTAGGCAACTACTAGTATTTGGAAGCGGTTTGCCTGGCTGTTTTCTCAGAACCTCAGAGATGATGTGAAAAATGAGATTTCAAATGTTCCTGTGGATAGAGAATTAGCTTTTGTTTCATGTGCTGCAGAGGTTATCAAAAAAATTGATGAAAGGTGTAAGGTGATACAGAGAATTTCTAAGATTTTACGGCCCCACCTTTTCCGGATTTGCTAAGGGATTCTTTAACTGCTCTTCAATGTTTTGCAAAATAAATGACAGTCCTAACAAAATCCTGGTAAACAGGCATTTAAGAAGAAATGGTGGGATTGTTCCAAAAGTAATTCAGGACTACCCAAAACCAAGGACAGTTCAACAAGTCAGAATGACTGTTTAAGGGACCTTGACCCTCCTCTCACCCTGGCATTCCATTTTCACTTCCAGAGAGTCTGAATCTCCACTTTTCTCTTTGGCAATAGATAGTTTCAGACAATTGAGTTCTGAAGATCATTCATTAAGGTTACAGATGGCAGTTGGAGGAAATTCCTCCTTTCCAGAGGGGTGATTCCTCATTCACCAGGCCAGACTCCTTTATTTCCCCATGCCTTAAAACATATGGTGTTCCAGAGAGTGACAGTACCAGTTCCTCCTTTTCAGATTGGGAAAGGTTGTTATTCAAGAATGTTTGTAGTGTCAAAGAAAGAAGTTGCTTGGAAAACAGTTCTGGATCTTTCTTTCCTAAACCTGTTTATTATAATGCCCAAGTTCAAAATGCTGTCTCCTCACAACCTGTTTCCTCCTCTTCCTCATTTATATTTCCTGGTAACACTAGATTTAAAATATGTTCATCATCACATCCCTGTTCATCCAGACTTCAGGCATTTCTTAATATGTTGAGTGTCTGGATCACATTATCAGTTCTTTGCCTTATCATTTGGTCTATCCACTGCACCAAGAGTGTTCACTAAGTTTTAGTCTCTAGTTATACCTCATTGCAGGCTGCAGGTATCCAAATTTTTTCCATAATTATATGACTTGTTTATCTTTGCATAGTCTTTTCCAAAGTGTCAGGAATCTCTCACTTGGGTGAGAGATCTCTTACTCAAGCTATAATTCTAAGACAGGATTCAGGATTGTATTCCTGGGGTATCAGCTAGTCCGCTCAGTTCAAAGAGTTTTTCTTCTACAGGAAAAATGTATCTAGATCTGTTTCTAAAGTTTTCTATTCACTTTGGTCTCTGTGAGGGAATACTTCAGGATTTTAGGTCTCATGGCATCTATGATTCTCATGATACTCCTGGTAAGTCTCCACATGACAAGAGATATGGTGGTAACTGAATTATCTTGGTAGAGACAGAGAATATCCTTAAATCCAGGTCTACCCTCCTCCCTTCGTACTCCAGAACAGCCAATCATCACAGACTCCCTTACGGAACAGTTTCAGAAAGGATAAAATTGTAAGGTTGTGGGTCACCAAGGATACAGATGCAAGCACATAAAGATCTAGTAGATGCTTACCCTGATCAAGGCACTCCAGTCTCTGAACCACCTTTGGTCCCTGGGATCTCTTCAAAATGGTTTCAGAGAATATGACAGTCATGTGGTGCATGAACAAGCAAGGAAGGAACCAGATCATATCCCCAGTGCAAACTAGCAGTCTTAGCAATGGATATAGCTTCACAGCACAGTCTCACACTACAGGCATCCTGCATTTTGTCAGAGAAAAACTGTGTGGCAGACAAGCTGAGCAGGACCAGGGCAGACCCTCAATAATGGAAACTAGATCAGGTGAGCTTCCAACATTTGATCCATCTGTCGGGAGTTCCTGTAGTAGACCTTTTTGCCTCTTATTTGAATAACTGACTGGTAGGATTCTACTTTATAACACTAAGCAAGAAGGCCTGGAATATAGATGTCTTTTCTTTGAATAGGAATGTCACACCCTTTCCACTAGTATCCAGAAAACTTCTGAAGATTCAGAAGAAATTCCACAAGATCATTGTTGTGACTCCCTTGTCTTATTGTGGTTGTCTTCTTTTGGAAATGACCAGGATCAGTTAGCACAAGCTTCCTCAAAGACTGGCTCTACTCACACAAGAATAGCAGTGTCTGATGTACTCTGACATTGGTCCTTTTCAGTTTACTACCTGGATGATAGGGTCTTGATTCCTTTAAGGCATCTGTGTCCTGAGGATGTGCAGCCAGTACTAATGGAGGTAAGAAAGCCCACTATTTGAAAATCATATATTAGCAAATGGAAATGGTTTTCTAGTTGGTGCCAATAACACAACCAGCACCGTTTCAGAGCTAGTTGTTTTCTGGTTCTACAACATTTGTGTTAGTTACTCTCCTATGTTTTTTTCTTATTCCTCCTTCAAGGTTCATTTATTTGCCAATTCAGCATGTCTGCCCGTAGATCCTCCTCTTTCAAGGCAGTCTCATGTCAAACTGTTCTGGAAAGGGGTTTTGCATAACAGGCCACCAGGTAAAATGCTGACCCCTCCTTGGGATCTTAACTTTATGCTAGTGAAGCTAACACTTGCTCCATTTGAACCAGCTGATCTGGCCAACTTGAGGTTCTTGATATGGAAAATAGTTTTACCGATTGCTCTGTAAGAAGCGCATCTGAGTTGCAAGCCTTATGGTGGGGTCAAACCTACTTCATTTTCCAAAGGGACAGAGCTTCTTTGAGAACTAATCCTTCTTTTATGCCTAAAGTGGTATCTGGGTTTACTTTAAGCCAAACAATCCATCTCCCTGTTTTAGTTATTGAATCTAAAAATGAGGGAGAAAGGATACTCCGTACATTGGATGTCCACCGACAGTTTTGGTATCTTGACAGAACTATAGCGCTCAGATCTTCCGATCATTAGTTTTTTTCTTGTGAAGGGCAGAAGAAGGAAACACTGTGTCAAAACGCTCCATGTTTCTCTAAAGCTATTAACTTTTGTTATACTCACCATAATACATTTATTCTAGGTAGAGTCAAGGTCCTCTCTACATGTGCCTTGGCTGCATTTATGGCTTTTTGGAAAAGGTTGGATTCTAGAAATATTCTAAAAGCTGCTATTTGGTCCTCTCTACATACTTTTGCAAAACACCATAAGCTTGATTCCTTCTTTAGGTCCACATCAAACTTTGCTAGGCCCATTCTCCATGGGTTACTGACTTAGTTCTTCCACCTCCCAAATGTAGCTTGCTGTAGTAATCTATGCATATGGCTTTGGCTACTGCAGCAGTAATCAGTATGATGAACATAGTACAGGTGTGTAAGCTGAACTTATCATAATAGTAGATGTTTGAATGATCACTGCTGCAGTAGCAGCTCCTGCCCCCCACCCCCCTTGTTTTTGTTTTTTTTTTTATGCTAGGGTGTGGACATTTGTTTTGTTGTTCCTAGCATTGCCCTTTTAGAGCTCATCCTCTGGTTTTATGCCAGCAGGAATGCTTTGAAGGCCTGTGCACCAAACATGTCATTTAGTTAGCTCATTTCAAGCTGCTGGACAGTTTGGGCATGTGAAAGGTGTCATGAAGCTTCAAAATCTTGCTGGCCATTATATCCTTGCCAGGATTTAACGCTTATAGCTAAGGCTACTGCAACAGTGATCATTCAAACATCTCCTAGTATAGTAAGTTCATCTTATACAACTGCTTTATTGCCTTCTTTATTTTCTTATGCAATATTAAATGTTACAAACTTAAATGTGTGCTCTTCCGACCTTGGTATAGGAAGAGGAGGTGAGAAGCTGCAGATCTATTGCTTTTTAGAGTATACACCTCCAATACCCATATACACCCTCTCTCTGCTTTTCCTTGTTTTAGTTCTCTTACTCTTACTGTGTTTACTCTTTATCCTATCTCCATATCTTCTCCACCTTTTACCTCTAACAAATGCATATTTTTTACTCTCCCCTCCCTTCTCCATCATTTTAATCCTCCACTCTGCTATATGCTTTGAGTGAGTAATAGTCAGTCACTTGTAACATATCAACAAATTTCACTGCTGCATGATATTGTATTTCTCATTTTACTGGTAGTATATGCATATTATTCCTTACCATCTCTGTAGTAATAATTGTATTCATGTAATCATTTACAATATTTTGTAATATGATAGTTTTCACTTATGTTTATGTATGTTCTGTTCTTGAATTTGTGGAGCTTTTCTCCCTGGGCTTCCACTAAAAACAGGTAAAGATATACAGCCAGATGTTCCCTGTAAAAAAAAATGTCAGCAAATAAATAAATAAATAAATAAGTTCCCAATGACAGGATCACATGTATGCATAATGGATTAGAGAAGATTCAGGGAGATGAAGTTATACATACTGAGAAGATAAAGGTCACTATATTGTAACCTTGTACATTAAAGTTCACTTGACCAGGACCAGAAGACAAAATGGTAAATTAGTCAACAAGGTCTATACCTTAGCTTGAGGTTTACTGAGCTCAGATATATACCAAAGTTCAATAAATGTGTGTTGGTAAGGCTCCATTGAGGTGTATAGGATTACCACTGCATAATACCATTAACTTTACTCATATTTTGAATGATGCTTAGGGGCTAAATAGGCATTTTATCCTTTTAAACTGTCATCTAAATAACAAAAAGTCATGACCTAGCTGTTCCAGTTCGGGACTTTGTTTGCTTAATATAACCATTTGGGATTCATTGAAAATACACACATTTATCACTAGCACCATCACCTCTACAAAGTTTTCAAAAGGCTGTTGGAAACGAAAGGTACTTTCTTCTCTAGATATTTATTGAAGTATTACAAAATATTGAAAAAATGGTAAGCATCACAAAATCAGAGGTGAAGTAAGACGTATTCTCTTTTACTTATTTAGGTTCAGACTTGGCTAGATCTGCATTATTGTAAGCAGTGAAGTTGAATATAACATGGTCAACCTCAATTCCCTGATCATCACAAAATAACACAACACTGACTATGGCCCATGCAGTGCAAGTTTTTTTTTTTTTTTGTGGTAGAGTTGTGTGATGAAGCTGGTATTAAGGATGGGCATGCCTATTGGTCAGAAGGGGGTCTGTGACAATGTGGGCAGATTGTTAAAGACCTGGTAGAGAAGGTGAAGGACAGGGCTTAGAATATTGTCAGGATTGGGCATACTGGATGGCTGAGAAGGTATGGATGCTCTAATTCCAAGAGAAGAGATGTCCTCACAATCCATTTCTTAACACATGCCCAACCTCTAGTGATGTACATAAATAGCCTGGTGCATGAGGAGGAGGATGATCCACCTCCAGGATGTTGAGTTCCTCTTCCCCTGTCCACTCTGTGGGATAGTTCCATCCGAGTGATACTACTGGATTAATGTTGCTACCCACCTCCTCTTACATCCCAAATAGCAGGCCCAAAACTAGGGATAGTATTGTGGTTAAGTTTTGGAGTATAGAAAGGGATGCCTGATACCTAACAGTCGAGCAGCAGCACCAGAACCCAAAAAAATAAAGAGAAAGAAGGAAAACAAATTTGGTTTTGGTAGACCTATTTATCCGCCCGAATTCCATCGAAGTAAAAATAGACTCCCATGGTCAAGCACAATCACTAGGCATTCTTCACTACCTCAAAGGGAATAGACA
Source organism: Protopterus annectens (assembly GCF_019279795.1). NCBI lineage: Eukaryota > Metazoa > Chordata > Ceratodontiformes > Protopteridae > Protopterus > Protopterus annectens. The sequence continues at coordinate 607,740,253 of NC_056743.1, forward strand.
GCAATGCTTCAAACTAATGGTAAATGGAGACAGCTATACTGAGTCAGAAAATATAGCAAATCTACCAACCAACAGATTTAGCTCCAATTTTACCCGCCCCCAACATCCCCTCACAAAATATCCTCAGTCATACCTTCCTAAACTATTATTAGGGAAAAGGGCTTCAATGCACTCTCCAGTGCCAAGAGCACTGCATCAATGTGTGCTTATAATATCCTAGGATACCATCTTAATAGCACAAAACATAACCTAACATGACTATTCGAATCATTGCTTAATTGTAGCCTCCAGATAGGCTTCATGCCAATCAAATGGAGGACTGCAACTACCATCCCTCTGCACAAGGCCTGGCAAGCTGCAGATCCTGGTAACTCCAGATCCATACGTCTGATTGGTATCATATGTAAAAACATATGAAGAATTATTAAGGAAATAATAATGACATAGGAAATCTTTAGACTCTGGATCTTAGCCACTTTGGTTTCTTCAAGGACATGTCATGTCTCATTCTGATACATTACTTTGAGAAAGTCAACAAACCAATGAATGAGTTCAAAATGGTTCATGCTGTCTACCTTAACCTGGCCATAGCCTTTGATATAATACCCCACTTGGGCATTGTAGACAAACTCATGAAATTGGGTGTAAACCCCCAACATCACCCACTGGATAAAAGCTGGCTCAAATATAGGACCCAATAAGTTAGGGTAAGAAGGTTTTAAGTCCATAAAAAGGCCAGCCACTTGAAGAGTTCCTTAAGGCTCAGTGCTGGGGCAACTCCTTTTTAGTATCCACTTCTCTGAAGTCAAGGCCAACATCAAAGGCTTGTGGATGAGCAAGTTTGCAGATAAATACAAACTAGGCACAGTCATAGAATCCTCCAAAGACAGAACTACCTTCCAGGATCTATACCAGTACAGCCCTTCACACTCGCAGACAAGACCCTTTCAGTTTTCTTGTGCAACAGTCAAAGATCTCTTGCGATACTCTTCTCTCAAACAGGGTGACATCAGCTGCAGACCTCATACAAAGAATCCCCTTTGAATTTTATTTCCTCCATCTGCCTTTTCTATCAGTGCTTCAGTAGTTTATTCTGCTGCTCTGACTGTTTTTTCTAATTAGACCAGGTGATTGATTCTTCTCCATCAGACAAGCAGTAGGAGGAGTTCTGAGCTTTGACAGACTGCCAGAGGGAGTAATCCATTTTATTGAACGTTCCAAAAGAGACCGAATTATTAGTCAAGAAAAAAACAACAATCAATATTGAATCTAATACAGAATACATATTAAAACGAGGAAATGCTTGCATGAACACAAAGTAGGTGAGTAAAAAGAATAAATTACTTACCCCATCCTTTTTGCCACAACCATAGCTTTAGTTGTCTTAATATGCAACTAACAGCAAAAGTCTTAGAAATCTTCTCCTCGTGCAGTGTGCAGCCCATTAACAAACCTTACTGCGGAAACTAAAACAAAGACTGCCCGAGCCACTGCAGGGGTTGAAAAACAGTCATAGTTACCATGTAAACACTTTTCCACATGAATAGGAAATAAATGTGTGGCGGGGAAAAACTGTTGAACACCTTTCTGAAATCCATCTACCCTCTTACAGTGCAGAAAAACATGGGCTGTGTCTTCCAGCCTTTGGCGATCATTTCTAAAGCATGATCATAAGTCTAAACTCTGAAAAAGTAGGGATGCCTTAGGTAGTTTATTCAGGGTACACTGCCATAGAGAATCTGTCCCGTGAATAAAATGTGCATAATGTGTTCGTCTGGACTTGAGGCCATGCGATCTCTATATGGAGTACAATGAATATGTATCAGTGGCATGAAAGGATTGAAGGAGAAAATTGTGCCACTCTTTTCTCATGTCCAGTAAGGGGGACTGGGAGATCTTCCTTCTTAACAGCATTGTTTGTATATCCTCAATGTTCAATGTTTGGCATCTCATGACACCGCTTGCCCGCCAAGCAGGCTGGCCAAAAATGACCTGAGGTGGCTGGCAGATGGTGTCCTACTAAGAAAGACCAGCTGACTGTACATGCTTTAAGACAGGATATAAAAACAGTATACAAAAATAAAACGTGGTGCAGCATTGCAAGGCCTCCTCTTTGGGGAGGAGAGAATATACCCCTTCTGACAGGATTGAGAACTGTTCCCCAAAATAACCCAAATATAGCCATCATTAATCTGGAAGCCCACGAGAAGGGAAAAAAATAAACTGAAAAAAAACATATCCCAAAAGGCTTAGAAAAGCACCATTTTAATAGGCATACTTTTATAGAAAATGAAAGTTTAAAAGTGCACCAAAAATTTAAATGATTACAAGCTTTTGAAAGTACAAGATTACACTCAGATACAAAGTCTGGATATTCCAAGAGGATTCCCAAAATAAAAATCCCATGACTGGAAAATGGAATATATTGGACTGAACTGAAGCCACGTAGTTTGTGGTTGCAGTTTTCCAGCATACAGAGAGGTTAAGTAATCATGAACACTCGGTAAAATACCAGCTTTATCCCATGCCTCTACCCCATCTCTGTGTAACAGGCTATCTATTTGGGACTCCTTGTGCAGCACTTTCTTCCTGATATACGGTAAGAATTATTCACCCCACCCTCTGTGTGTGCTAAATTCCACAAAACTGTTCTTATTTTTGCAGCATTACATACAAAAAGTTTCCATAGGTGTATGATAGCATTCTCATCATTAAAACCACTGTGGTCCTAAACTCTTTGTAGGATGTAGAGGAACTCTTTTTCAGGTAGCTATGAAACCATTTGGTGAACCATATGTGCCGGGAAACATACTTGGCTTCAAAAGTTAGCTACCAGTGAGAGTAGGAAGGATAAAGTGAGATGAGGGATTAATGATCAAACCATAGTTCTTGGACAATGGCCTGCCAAGCAGGAGTAGACATCCATGGGGCCATGAACGGGGCAAATACCTGCCCTTAGGAGTTGTTGAGTAAGAACTGAAATTAAAAAGTAAAGCCTTATGATCTGAAATGTGTACAAAGTCAGAAGAGGAGTTTATACAAGTGAAGGAAGGCGAAAAACAACAATAATCGATCCTAGACTGGAAATTCCCATGAAAGTATGTGAAGTCATTTGGCCTTCCAACCTGTAATGAACCCAAATGTAAAACATCTAAGCAGAATTGCACATCCCTCTCCCTGCGAGAGGGACCCCTATCAATGTGGCAGTTAAAATCCCTACAGAAAAGAACAGGGAAATCTACCAGAAAGTAAGGACGTAATGCAGAAAACAGGGAACACCTGTCTGTAACATTGGTAAATGCATAAATCACAGTTAGACATAGAAATTCCCCTATCCAAAGTAAGCCCAATAACAGTGCATGACATGCCAAAATATGGATAATGTCCCTCACTACTACGAAAGCTTGTACGATACATTATTAAAATGCCTGAATGTAAATCAGTACCCAAAGACCAAACTGTACCATCACCCCAAACATTATCCCATTGTGTACAGACATCATTGGTAAGGATACCAGTATCTAGTGAACAAATAACTTGCTTTAGTGAGCACAACCAGTCATAAATTAAAAATGGTGAAAGCATGCTGCTAATATTTTAAAAAGTCAGTGAAAGATCAAGCAGCATAAGGTGAAGAGTCCACCGGTAAAGCTACACATTCACCATTTTTGTTGACCTTCTTTTTCGATCATGGGGCCTGTATCCAAAAGGGAGTGTCTGACAGGTCCATTACAATATCACAGTCTGCAGAAATGGTATCTGATGTTCATATCCAAAACAGAAACAGTGTATGCCTTCCAAGGATCCTGGTCCTTATTTTGATGAAATGCTGTATATCTACTGTTACAGTGGAACTTGCCCAATTGTTACTTCTCTTTTGTGATGATGTGATGTGCTCAGCTATCTTGATACATTATCACTCATTGGAATTTCAGGCCTGTGAGTCTTGGTTGGAGGAAGTTATTATTTTACAGGATAATTTAATCATCCTGCAGACATGCTGACACCAGACTTGCTAAGTGGACATGTTAGATGTTTGTCCTGCCTCTCTCTTGTCATTCTGTCTGTTTATGTAGTGCCACCACTCAAACTAAAGATCAAAAGACTACAGGATATGAATCTCTGTGACAGCAGTGGTTGGGGCTGGATGAGAAGACACACTTAAATTCTAGCATTTTGAGAAAGCACTGTGGGTTTGTTACCACTGGTCTAAAACAACATTTATTATTGTCACAAAATGTTGACAAATAGCTTAAAAGAGGACATTTACTCCCAAAGCTATAAAGTATTTGATCAGAAATATGAGACACTAAATGTGTAACTTACTATAAATTATATCCAGGGTCAAATCAAGGTAATGTGGTTCCCAGAGAGAAATGTGGGTAATATGGTTCCCAGAGGGAACTTGGGGAAAAAGGAATTCTCCCTTCCAAAGTTCTCTGTGCTTAGTGCCCCTTGGGGTTGCCACCGCAGTATGGAGGATGACCACCTTGCACACACACACATCCACAGTCTTGATGGTATTCTTTTAGCAGTTTACACCATTATGATAACTTTCATGAGGAGCTTTAACGTCATAGGAAAATAGGAAATTATTAGCATATTGATTTTGATGATCTTAAGAAAGCTAGGCTTACATTCCCATAGTAGTTATCCCTTTTATTTTGCGTACAAATAATCTGAAGATAGGTGCTGCAGAACAAGAATATATTGCGACATTTACTTGTTGCCTTTGTATGTAATGGTTATGGATGCTAAACTGGGATGAATTTGTGGTTTCCCATCCAGTTATCCAAATTACATTTAAACAGAGTAAGAGAACTGCTTCTCTTTATGTGGAATGTTAGACAGTATCATAGAAGAGGTATTTTGTGCAATATATACATATAAAAAAATGAAATGAGATCTACAGTGTCTTAAGAGGTACGAACCCTTTAATATGACCTTTAAAACACTATCTGACAATAAGTCAATCACCAGATAAGCACTTTCATTTTGACAAATTCAAAACTTATTCAGATGTTAACAAACTCCATCCATAATGTTTGAATCCCCCTCCATTACCTACATCAGTCCATTTTTAACCAGAGAGCAATTTTTCATACACGCCCCCTGCCTCATATTCTCAGAATTCAAAACTCTTTACATCTTCCAGTTTTTTAAAAAACACATTTAAATGAAATTTAAAAATACATAGTCCCCTTCCCTAAAACTTTGTGCATCTGTAACCTGAATACATCAGACCCTTTTTATCTTTCCAAAGATTTTAACTTTAAAATACTAGTTATGGATGCAGGCTCATTTAGTCCTGGATTGTTCGTTGCATTTAAATGTAAGTGCCAATATAGTTCTTTCTTTTCCAACAGTATTGCCCATGGTCCACCCCTGTCATTCTTTATTTGTTCTAAAATAGTGAACTTAAACTAGTGTTTGTTATTCATCCCTCTATATTTAGCAAAAGCGTTGATGCTATTTTTCTTAATGTCTTAGCAATGTTCGTATATGCGTTCATTAATTGACCGTTCGGTCGAACCCACATAGAATGCCATATATAACTGTCAAAGTGCAATGTATACCAGTCCTCTCGATGTGCAGTCGTATTTATCATTAATCTGCACCTTCTGACCCCTTACATTAATGCTATTACCTAGTCATATATATTTACAATAATTACATTGTCCACAACAATGAATCCTACAATAATTTGTGGGCTTAGTTTTCAATACTGGTCTCTCTCAAATACTTTTCCGAGTCAACCCTTTTCTGTGTAAAAAATACATGGATACTCATCCAATTATGATCGAGTGCTAGGTTCTTCCATCAAAAAAGCCCAATTTTTAGTCCAAATAGATTTGATCTTCTAACTCTCTAAGTTAAAGGTTGTTACCCCCCCCCCACATTTAAAATAGCCCTGATTTTTTTCAGCTATTTTAAAACTGCTTTCTTCGCCCTCATCTCTTTTTCCAAGCAATGGTTGGTAAATCCCAGTATTTCTTTTTACTACTACTACTTGTTCAATTCTGTTAATCAAGTTAGCGGGGTACCCTCTATTCAAGAACACATTTTTTTACTTCAAACACCAGACAAAAACAAGCAGAGTATGGCTGGAAAACAATCACTAAAAACCCAAAACAACAGTCGTCGTGAACAATACCACCAAAATATGAAGAACTTGCTTTAGCTGTTTGCAACATTAATATCAATAAATTTGGTTAACTCTTCATCTTTTGGTGGTATTGTTCACTACAACTGCTTTTTGGGTTTTTAGTGAAATTTTTTTTACGTGTTACATTCTTCCAAAAAGTCTTTTATTCTAGTTACCATATGGGCTGCTCTGACATATTGGCCTTTCACTACTGATTTTTTTTCTGAAATTTGGGGTGTACACTGTTGTAGTGCAATAATCCATTAGAATAGGTGGGTTTCGTATATATGGATGCCGCATACCTACCCTCTTCATTATCCTTCTCTAGTAACACATCTAGGTATGACATTTTTGACTTTTCAGTTTGAAAGGTAAACTTTAAAAATGTGGTAGATTCATTAATGTATTCCTGAATTTTTTTTTAAATCAAGCTCATTCCCCTTCCATAATATAAAAATATTATCAAGGTAATGAACATAGATTGTTAAATGCTCTTTGTATTCACAAAGAAATTTTCCTTACCACATTGCCATTACTATGTTTGCTAGTAATGCGCCGCAACTTGCCCCCATTGCTACTGCTTGTTTTTGTAAGATATATTTACCCTCAAATAAGATGCAATTGTTTTTTAAAACTAATTCTAGTAGTTCCTCATAAAGATTCACCTGAGGCTGGTCAACCTGATGTAATCTTAAAAACTCACAAAAACAATTAATACCTTCTTCATGCGGAATTACTGTATATAGGTCTTTTACATCTATGGTAACAAGCATGTCTGTTTCTTCATATTAAACATTAATTTTACTAAGAAAATCCCAAGAGTCTTTACAAAATTGTTTTTCTTTACATATCAGGTGTTTAAGCTTTAAATCCAAAAATTTAGCACATGCACTTGTTAGGGACCCCCTCGCATCTACGATCTGCAGTCGTATCTATCTTTAATCTGCACTTTCTGACCCCTTACATTAATGCTGTTACCTAGTAATATATTTTTACAATAATTACATCATCCACAACAATGCATCCTACATTAATTTGTGGGCTTAGCTTTCAATACTGGTCTCTCTAAAATACTTTTCAGTCAACCCTTTTTTGTAAATAATACATGAGTACTTGTCCAATTTTGATCGAGTGCTAGGTAATTCCATCAAAAAAGCCTAATATAGCTTTGATCTTCTCACACTCTAAGTTGAAGGTTGTTACCCCCCCCCACGCACACACATTTAAAGTATTTCTTAGACTAAAGTTGTAAAATAGAAGGCAACTACAACTAAAATGGCACATCAGAAATAGGGAATCCTATCTGATTTTTCTGCTAAAGTAAATAAATCCAGTCCTACTATCATCTTCCTCAGATGGCGCAAGAGTTATTTGGTTATGTCTACAGGCTCTGAGCTGCTTACAGACCATTCCATTTCCATAGCTGAAGTTTTCAAGATCTGTCAGGAAAAAGAAATGGGTGGCAATATTTATTGCTACCATTTCAGCCTTCCCACATGTCAGTTAATAACACTGACTGAAAATGGAATTTAATCTGCCAAATGCAACATATGAAGTAGCTAGGAATAGTGCTGTGAAGTATCTACAGCTGCAACCATTAAGGTATAACTGCAAGGATCCAACAGGATACAATACTCCAGACCAATATTTATATCGTCAAAAGCATGAATTACAAATTTAAAATGTTTGGGCTGGTTTTAGTGCAGAGCTTTTGATCTAGCAAGTTACACCTCACCTTTGATGCTGTTAAGAACAAAAGACTAAGGGTTCTATCCCCATATAAAGACTGTGTATCCATTTTCCATTGCTAACAGTACAGCATGGTGGGCAGAGAGGGATGCACTTCTGAGGTATTGCCCTGTTGATGAGACATTATAATGAGGTGCTATCTCCCTGAGCTGGTGGTTAATGTATGTAGCTCTTCAAAATCCCATGACATTTATCAATACACATAGTGGATTAGTTCTCAATTGGCAGTAATCATGTCCTGAATAAACTTTATTAGCTTTGATACTGCAGGTAGGGGAATTTTCTATGGTGCCAACCAAATATTTGCCATATGTATAAATAACTGTGTTTTGTCTGTCGACCACAACATGTGAAGTGGTGAGGAATATTGATGGGGAGTATCTACAGCTATAACCAAGAAGGCATCACTACAACTATACCCAAGGATCCAACAACCCATGCCAATAAACACCTCTACAAAAGAATTAATTGGAGGGAAAAAAAATAAATATATATATATATATATATGTATAGAGAGAGAGAGAGAGACTGAATTGCTGAAAAAATGGACTTGCATATGTCAAGTCCAAGATTGCTATTTCTGGGAATACTCTTCTTTCACTTTGGTATGGTGATCTCAGAATTGGTGTATATAAGTTCAGGGATGTGGTAAGCTTGTCCTCCACAAAAAAAAAAATCTTAAAGAAGAGCAGCAATGTTCAATATTCACTCGTCCTACATCTGTGGTCTTTTTGTGTCTGTGTGTGTGTGTGTGTGTGTATGTGTGTGTGTGCGTGCGCGTGTGTTGGCACTCAGTATTACAAGTGCTGACATTTCAATAAGGAGCCTAAATAACTTACCAACTTGTCATGGAAACTAACAAGATGGACAAAAGAAAAATAAATAAAATAAATCCATGACAAAATGTTTAAAGCCCTGAATATGACCCTATGACCCAGACAATCCAGGTTTGACTAGCAATTCTGGAAAAGCTGGGTGTGGAAGCTAAACATGGATGAATGTGCGATTTACTCATTCTGGAGAGAAAGCTGACTCACTTTGATGTGGTACTGATTTACCAGAGAATCTGAGCACAACAGGAATGCAACATAGGGGTCAGGATATGTATTTGTCTCAATCAGACATCCTTCATGTACTGCAGCCATCTTTGCACAGGTGAAGACCACACACACCCATCCACTCAAACCATGCCACAATCATCAAACTGCAAAGATTTTTGGCATTAGACTAGCATAAAAAAAAACTTGATGCCTGTGTGGATTTTGGCCTTGCTACAAATGTCTGTCTCTTTTGATATGGATAACAAATGGGGCTTGATCAATAGAGATAAGAACAGTTGGTTGGCAGACGAGGGATAAATACATTAAAACAAATACTTTAGCAAACTCTAAGGTTTACAGAGATAAAGCCCTAACTTTGTTCCTGGTTGCTTGGGTTCACGTAGTGGTCTGAAGGGTGGTATAGATTGGCTAATGCAAGCTTACTCATCTGGGGGAGGCTTAGGTATGGACCCTGCTGTAAAAGCAATACATGGGGGTCAGACTACATGCCTACACCGTACAAAGAAGGTGGGACATGGGAATCCATGCTTGCCAAGAAAAGCATCACTCTCTGCCATGACACAACAGATGTGAGGAAGCATGTATTTCCATGGGGGACTAGCGTAACAAGTCCTCACCTTGCCTACCACCCAGTAGTAGGACAGATTAGCTGCAGAAAAAATTCCTTTGATTCCCTGATTAATGATGGCTCAAATTACTAGAATCTCATTTCCTGCAACCAATGAACTCGGATACAAGGAAAATGGGGCTTGAATGGGTCATTAGGGACTAGTGTTGAACCCATTTTTAAGTGCAGACATCATGTGATTAATAAATACACATAATAGTAGTAATGTTCAAGGTGAGTCATTCAGGATGTATTATAACTGACTAGATGTTTGTAGTGAGAGAAAAAGTGGAGAAGAATCTGCAGATGATTAAAGAATCCACCTCAACTTTCAGAGACTTGGAGAAAGCCTATGACAAGGTCCCAATAAAGCTACTTTGGGCAGTCTTGCAATGGTTTGAAGTCCCAGAAACACTTGTAAAATTAAAGCAGTCTATGTGCAAGGGTCCAATGTCACAAGTACAAACAGTGTTCAGACTCGCAGAGGCATTCTCATTTGGAGAGGGCATGCATTAGGGTTCATCTCTGAGCCCACTACTGTTTATACTGGTTAAGGACCACATTATCAAACAGGTTGGTGGGGGTAGATTAATAAATCTACTGTATGCAAACAGTGTAGGATTACAAGCAGACTTTGAAAAAGAATCTCAGCAAATGATAAGAGAATGCAATTCAAAACTGAAGTTACATGAGATGTGTACAGACAAGACAGCTGTCATGGCAGCAAATGGGACAATTCAGAAAAAGCTGAAAAATGAGATAGAAGGGAAAATAATTTAAAGGGTTAACCACTTATCTGTGAGAAGAAGCGAAGTCTGAATGAGGAAGTTAAAGTTAGAATCAGAGAAGGGCTATGGCCAAATAGCACAGTGTGTTGGGTAGTGTATAACAGAAGAATGCCAAAGAATCTGTCAAGTAAGGTATACAAAACAGTGATGTAACTAGTACTATTGTATGGTACAGATACCTAGACAGTAAAGGCAGAGCAACTGAGGAAACAAGATGATGGAGATTAATTCCCCGAGATGGTGGTAGGATGCACATTTTGGAACATGTGAAGAAATGGTGACATCAGACCAGAAGTCAAACTAGCTCCAATCGCAGACTATGTCAAAGAGAACAGATTACATTGGTTTGGGCACGTGTCCAGGAAAGCAAGAGATGATTTGGTAAAGAAGATTTGAGAGATACAAAAAGAAGGCAAGAAGAAATGAGAACATCCAGCAAAAGATGGATGGGTTGTGGGAGATAAGTCCTGCAACAGTCAAGCATGACAGTTGAAGGCAGGAGAGTGGCAGTGAATTGAGATTGATAGTGGCAGTTGATGCAACACCCTAACATCAAGCAGAAAATGCGGGTTGATGGTGAAGTAATAGCAAACTTTAATCATTCACTTGTTTCTTGATATCATACTGTATGTGAAGTATTTGCAATGATAACACAGTTGTAATTTCTTATAACATTTATTGGAACTGGGAACAGAATTTGGCTTGTTGTGCAGTTTTTGATCGAGGAGGGTTTTGAGGATTAAAGAAAAAGTAGCATGATGCACAGGGGGTAAGATGGTACTGTCGGAAATATTTTCAGGTAATTTTCTGTATTGCTGCTGACCACAGTGCAGGTATTAAGACAACGACATACAGGACAGCCATTTGGTTGCATCTCAATCCTTTACAGGGAAGGCAGGAAGCTGCTGAAAATGGAAAACCATGAGAAATGTCTTGGATAAAGAGTATTTACGGTAATACTAAGTCTAATGCATACCTGTATTTTTATATATCGATAACTATATCTCGTTTTTTGCTGAATTGTGAAAGCAAAATGTTATGGTAATAACTGCATCCCATACTGGAGGTATTTTTGATGTTATTTGTAGTCTGTGGTATGGAATGATACAGAAATTTGGAAATTTCTGGAAATTTAGTCCTTGGATAGCTTCAAGGCGTTTAGGCGTGAAAAAGAGAAGGAAAAATGTCTGAGAAAGCAGTATGTGTATTAAAATAACTAATAGTACTTCCCACTAAAAATACACTGCAACGTATTTTAGTCTGGATAAAAAGAAGCAGAGTTGTTTAAGTCTTGGAGAAACTGAAATAAACCTGCCAAATCTATACTACTTGGTTTACAGCTTACATATACAGGTAGCTAAAAATAAATCAGGTATTGGGAGCCCATACCTTGAATAGGCTCATGGATAGTTAATGGACCAGCAGTAAAGGATACCACAGATGATCCTAACCCAGATTCACAACTGACCCAAAGCACTCTCTGGTTAAAAGAGTTTCTCAAGGCTACACAGTAGCCAAATGAAAGTCAAGGGAATCAAACACATACTACAGGAAGTAGCTTGTTAGCAGATCACAGATTTAATCCTGTTTGTCAGCTATCAGACTAAATGAGGTATAAGAACCTCCGTAGCATCTACTGCTAACTTGGCTTCAGGATAAAGAAAGGGTCTAGAAGTTAGAACAACTGTTAGCTGTTTGTTTATCCTAAAAAAGTGATGCATTGCAGTAATACTGCTTCCTAGCTATTTAAAGGCTGTTAAATATATACATAAATATCTCTCTCTCTAAATATATATATATATATATATATATATATATATATATATATATATATGTGTGTGTGTGTGTGTGTGTGTGTGTGTTTCAGTAGAGATTTTTTTTAAGTTATTGGTGACCTACTTGAAACACAATGCAATAAAAAAGCATAGCTCAACACATAAGAAACATATAAGCTTCTACAACTCAGCAGAAACAACAGCATTGTGATTTAATACATTTCACAGTTCTTCGTGTGAAGAAGGATTCCTGTCTTATTAAAAATACCAGAACTGGGCTGTTCAGAACAGATTGCGTGGCAGTGTGTGTCCGGCTGCAGATGTGGCTGACTTGAGTTTAATGGAAGCAGTATAACACCACCATGTGTATTAGTGGAAACCGTGCAACTAGTTTGAACTGTGAACTTCACATGAAGCTTCAGTGGCACTGACCATGGAGTTATTTATACTATTAAGAGGTATAAAAGCTACAGCCCACTATGTAGGGTGGACAGGTTTTACTCCCTTAAATGCTTTATTTCATGCTAATTTGTATCAATAAGTTCATACAGAATGCTATCCAGTTGAAGTAGAATCATTTTACAACCCTGTAACTTTCTAGATTATTACTGCATAAAAGAAAAAAATCACACAAGACGTGAGACTACTAAAGGTACAGCAAATGGAATGAGTTTGGCCATATTGTTGTGATGGCAGCATTCAGCTTCATAGGTGCAACCATGGATATACCACACACACACACACACACACACACCAGCAGAAACTTCTGAAAAATAATTTATTTTGTGTAATGAAGTGGGCTTGAATTTAAATTTAAAAAGTTGTATAATTTATCTTGGTTCATGGTTTTGTTTTTGCTACAATTGCTATTTTTTTTTTTTTTTGTAGAATGCCTGTTTAGCTAAATGTACATTTGCTTAAGCCTGCATTTTCTGCGGCTGGAGTGGCTACGTTTTTGAAGAAGGTACTCCATATTTTAAACTGGCATACAGTTCTCAAAATACTGGTATCGCCCTAGTTCAGTGCAGTCTGTTCACACTCATAATAACTTAAATGAACCATAAACAATGACATGTTCAAAATCTGCTTGCCAGTAATTTCTGATTAAGCTTCAAGGATTGCTGACTCTAATCTGATTGTGAGCAGACATTTACTAAGAAATTGCTAAAAATCGCAGCACTCATTTTACAGAAAAACTGTCTCAGTTCTTTCTTTCTTTTCCATTATGAAAAGTAGTCTTCTCTCTCTGATAGTCATGGTGCATAGTTTACTTGTAATTGTTTTGCCATCTATGTATGCAGCTATCTGTTCAGTACATGGCTGAACTCCTCAATGAACCCTTCTGGCATGTGAGTGTGAGGTAACCCTGTGAGGTAAGTGCCACAGTATCATGAATGGGGATTAGAGGGCATCAGAGATGAGAGAGAAAAGCTTTTGTGTCAATATCTGCAAGTACTTGTTGGATTGTTTAGTCATGGGCCACCACCAGTAATGTCAGCATATTCTGCAAAGTCAGCTACTGTATTAAAAGGCACAAGTACAGATGAACAAAAGTGAAAAAAAAACTGAGTCAAGTGGATAGTATTGCACAAGCAGAGGTTCTCAGCTGAGTATAATGAGTTCTTCTCATGCAAACAAGCCATAGATCAATTGACTGCAAACAGTCAGACAATAGACATCTTGCAGTGCCACATGCTTCCCCCACCCATAAAATGCCTGAAAACATGGGATGAAATACAGCTATCCTAAATTCCCTTCCCAATTGTTGTCTTTTATGTCACTGTAATGATGGAATATGGTCACATGACCTGGAATGCAACCTTTGACCTTTTTTCAAGGGGAATGTGAAGTATAAGTTCTGTCCTGTTTTGACTGCAGTCTGAAAATGTATGACAAATGTTGAAATGAACAGGATCAGGTCATCAGTAATTTGTAATTGTCATAAACCATTGTATACATTGTTTAGATACCTGCTCACTGAGCTCTGATGTCTCAGTGTTGACATAATGTAATGGTATGCATTAATCGACAAACACCATGGCTTCATATTATGTTTCTGTCAGAAAAATACAACACACAAATGTACAACCATACAAAGTTACATAAGCACGTGGAGTTAAAGTGAAATCAGGGCATGCTGTTCTGGTCAGAAACCAGCTCCTGTTTAGTTGCCTTTCATTGTCCTTTCATATTGTTCTGTCTTACTCTCACTTAAAATATTTAAAAAATGCAGGTAGCATCATAAGCAGGATGTTCTATGTGCAAATGAATGTTTTATGGTTACATAACATTACAAATGGCAGACTAGGTTTGTTATTGCCAACAGTCAGGATTAAAAACTGAAATATTTAGTCAGCTTTACAACCTAAACCTTCCCAGTCTACCAACCTCTCCACCTTTTCTTGTAATACTTTGCCAACAGTTTTTCTCCTCCATTTTCTGTCAGGTCATGCTAAGATGAATCACAATAAAATAACACTTTTTTTTACATTAAATCCTTCAACCTAATTTGCTATGAGGCATGCGGAAGGAGGGTGGGTATGTTGACAAGGAGGGACCTACTCATCAAAATGCAATATTCTAATATGCATATAAGTTTCATGTCTGAGATGAAGAGGTCTATCCACTTCAACAAATAGGGCAGAGGCCCAAGCTTAATCTTTAAGGTGATGAGCATCATAGAAATTTATTTGGTCTACCACAAGTGCTCGCATCCTATTTGCTCTTGACACACTTGCTTGTGGTTGATCACTTGCTTGAAAAGTCAAGTGCTCAAGTCCAACTGATTCAATCTCCTGTAATTACTTGGTCTCCCAACACCCTAATCTGCAAAACTGTATAGCTGTACCAAAACCCTACTTCTAATCATTAAACACTCCTCTTGCTCCCTAACTCTAAATCTCTTTCCCTCTCCATAAACCTAACCCCCTCCTGCTCCTTAACCCTAAGACTCTTCTCACTCCCCAACCCTGAAACACTCTTCCTACTCCGTAGAACCTAAAATCCCATGCTCACTTCCTACACCTAAAACTTCCTCCCAGCTCTCTAATGCTAAAACCTCCCATCCAACTTATTAAAGCTAAATTTCCCCCTTCCTTTGTGTCTGAAGTCTCCTTCCTGACAGTTGCACCGATTTATACTCCCACCCTCTGTTAACAGCACTTTGCTACATGGTAAGCAATGAGCTGAGAGAGGCTGCAGCACCTGCTTTCCTGAACTTGCATTCATGTTCAAGCGCAAGGTAAGTGGCAGCCGACCCAAGGGCCTAGCTTTGAGAGGTCAGTTTTTGAGTATTTGGAACTCAAGGACCTGTAGAACACACACATTTATCTCTAATAACCATGGCAATGAAGAAAGTCACAGATCTAGAGATTACATCCAACTTATGTCTTGCAAATGTATTCAGTGAAGCCCAGGTTGCTGCTGTAAAAATGTCAACCAAGGGTGCATTCTTGAAAAAGGTTTGAAAGGTAGCTACTGAGCATAGACAGCAAATGTTTTTTTTCTGTATGATTGGACATGGATATCTAGACAGTGACTTTAGAAAGTTTAGAGCTCAGTTTCTTATTTTATTTTTCTTCTTTCTTTTTGTTTTGAGAATAAAAATGAGTATCTGAGAATCAATTTTAATAGGGTTTATTCTGTCCAAATGGAATATGTGCTCCCTCTGCACAGCCATATAATGCAGCAAATATTTACACCTAGGGGAAGAATTTGGGAAGAAGACGGGCAAGTTTATGGACTATTTAAAGTTTGTCTTAGTAGCTATCTTGGCATAAGAGATGGATTACTATCCAAGGACATTCCTTGTTTATGAACAGTCAAGTAAGGTGGATTTGTGCATGATGACCACCAGAAAGGGAGTTTTCCAAGACACTTCTTTTAAATCTGCATTTATAGCTGGTTCATATGGAAGAACAGGAAGGAGGATTCAAAAAAACACCTGTGTGGAAGCCTTTTCAAACCTTCATGGATCAAGCAGTAACTCCTTGAATGAAAACAAATTCCTGCTGTGTATGCCTTAAAGAAAGAATAATAACCCAGTATCAATTACCTCTTACACATAGTTAAGTGTGGCAGGTACTGGGACAGTAAAGGGACCGAACGCTTTTCTCAGCAGCTTGTATAGACAAATACATCCATTTACTTTTGTGCATTTTTAATCTGTTTTATATATTTATTGTCTGTAGTAGAGATCTGATCCAGTGGTTCATTTCTGGGCTCATCCTAGGGTTTACAAGCATAAGAATACAGTACATTATATATATATATATATATATATATATATATATATATATATATATAAATACAATCTCTCTGAGAAATCAATATATATATATTTTTTCTTTTTATATAGGCAACAGTCCTGTTTAATATATAACCAGATGGTGGCACGGAGAAACAGAAATGAATGCAACAGACAGAAAACAGCAGAGGTTTGATGGGTGAAACATAGAGAGGGATGAGGGGGAATAGTGAGGAATGAAATGGAAAGGCAAAAGCAGGGCTGGCTGAATGAAGTGTCATCAGGAGGGGAAGGCATGAATCTATTTCTGGTGGGTATCTGGGCACAGATAAGGGTGTGGACCACCTTCTCAATTTAAGAAAATCAAAGAGAATCAAAATAAAATCATAAAACCCTATCTATCTGCATTCAGTATGCTCAAGGAGACTTGCATCAGTCACCACGATTCCACTTTGTCTTCCATCTCTTCTGTCTCCACAATCCATGTTAATTTCTACCCCCAACCCATTTCTGATTTCCTGTCTTCACTCTTGTCGTACCCTATCACCTCCATACTCTCTGCTTCTCCTAATCTCCAACAGGGAGCTACCCCCCCCCCAGCACTGGATCAAGTACCTCAAAGTAACAGCAGTACCATCGGCTACCACATTATTTATGTCCAGTGAACAGAATTCAGTTTGAGGGATTACTCTTTGCATTTCCAATAATCTGTATATAGGCATTGCACGTAACTCAAAATGCATTGTTTTATACATATGAAACATATTGTCTTACCTGCTGATTCTTGTTTTTAATCCCACTTTCTACTTGGTGACTTCAGCATTTAATCTTTAATTATCTATGATCAACTAACACACTGCGTTACTAGCATTCATATAGTAATGTCCTATTATCCTCCTCTGAAATCTACTGAAGCTCAGAGCCCCCCTTGCCTGTCTGGATGTGATGGACCAATCACCTGGCAGTACAAGGGACTGCCTTACAGACAGGACCCTTACAGTTTTCTAGTGCCATAGTAACAGAAGAATCTCTTGGAAGACTAGTCCTTTCTCTGGACCTCTTCCGCTGCCGAACTCCAATAATAAACCCTTTTGCATTTTATTTCCTCCCTCTGCTTTTGTGTAAGAGCTTGAATATTGTATTCTGCTGCTGTGACTGTTCTTTCCTGATTGGAAATTTTGTATATGGTTTTGTTTTTACATTGCCAACACAGTATAAGGCTTATATGTTTATTTTAAGATGAATGTGGTTTCTGGGGATTTTTAGCCCTTTAAATGTGTTTTATGGACATGTGAGAATATTTAACTGGGTTTCTATACTAAGGCTGTTTTATTGCAGTTCTCATTGTCTTGTGCTTCCTTAGCTGCAAGTTAATCATGCCAGTTCTTTCTGTTGATGAAAAGATTCATTTGGACATTTGGACAGGAAAGAATTGCTAATATTGAAGTTTTTTTCTTTGGTATTAGGATATGTTGACATGACTGAGCAGGATTACAGCATTATAAATGATTCTTTTTATTTAAATCATGATTTTAATGCCATTTTGTATGTTAAACATTTATGATAAGATTTTTTCATAAGTTTATGCTTTGTCTAATCTAAAACTATTTTACAATGTTTCTAATAATTTGCTTCTGATATTTTCTTTTTAATTTTTTATAAAAATTGAACTTTTGGCTTGTGCTTTTACTTTGAACTGTGTTTCTGAAACTACAGTCTTTGTATTCAAGAAAGTGTTCAGAATAGTATCCCTGTAGAAATAAACTTTAAATTGCTATTTAGAGGGAGAATAGTGGGTTTTGGTATTTTTTTTCCTGGGCTAACTATGCGGCCATTATTGGTATTGGTCTGGCTAATATTTTTCTCTCCTGACTTGAACTCAGTGGTGCACCCATTTACCCCTTGTGCACCTAAAAAAAAAAAAAAAAACTTTAACCAAGAAATATGCCTCTGCTAATGGTTTATGACTCCACACTGGCCTTGGGCAGGGCTATCAGACTATTGCTTCCAGGTCCCCTGGTGTGATGGAAGTATCACAACTGCGCATGACAGAAGGGTCACATGTGTCTTAAAGGGCTGTACCACTGCCTGGTTCAGGTATGGGAGAATCAAACTCTGTAAAAGCAGGGGACGTCAGTGGTACAGAATCTGTTGCTGGTACTGATATGTCTCCTCTGGGGATTCTCCCTCTTGTTTACTGCATGCAGAAAAGAGACACAAGACCCACTATGTTGCAGGCTACAGTGTCTGACTGTGTTTTCACCTGAACTGGAGGGTACAGGTAGGTCCATTATTCAGGCTGTTGATTACAGGGTGAAAACCTGGGTTATGAGTAATGCCAGCACTCCCACCCCCCATTCAATCACCCAAGGATCCTGATTTTGAAGAAGATCCAGAATTTGAGGTTTTGTAAGGGTCAGAGACTGACCAGTCAGTTTCCTCTGAGGATGAACAGGGGTTCAGAAACCCAAACAGATAATTTCCTTTTCCCAGTTGCTGGCTAGATTTAAGCATTTATTCATTTGGGAGCAATCATCTGCTGCTCCTAAGATCAGCAGAGTACATGATCTTTTGGAGGATGAAGTTATGAACATGGCAACCTTCCCTCCATTGATACCAGCTTTGGAGGACATTTTTAAGAAAGCTTGCAATTTTCTGCTGAATGTCTCTCTGATTAAAAAAATTCAAAATATGCTCTGACATGCCTCATCTTCAAACCCCCTTGTCTGTGGCCCCTGTTTCTGGGTCTTCAGTCACATTTGCTGATAAAAAGACTATGGTCAGGATTCAGTAACCCCTACACCAAGTGTACATTGCTCTAAGTGAACAGACATAACTAGCACCTTCTTCCTCCGAATTTTAGTTTTCCTACTGATATTCTAGCAGCTTTAAATATTGATAGGGATTTATAAAGGTTACCGCAAAGTGTAGACTACATGTACACTTAGTATATTCTTTGAGTGACTAGAAAGCACAAAAATGTGATAAGAATTTTATTGAATACATATCATGTACATGTCTTCATCAAAACCAGTCCCTCAAGATAAACTAAGTAAGTGATTAGAATCGCAGGCAGGGAAAAAGCGCTGTTACAGTCCAGCACAGCAGATTTTAAAGTGTTTTGTTGCAAGTGTTTTACACGCAAGTCTGTGTTGATGTACAAGTATAGTTTTAACAATTTTGCCACAGTTTTAGCTGCTCAGTAGAAAGACTATATGAAATAAATTGCTTCCAAAATTTCTCAAGTGTCTAAACATGTGTTAAAGGGTGTCCTGGAAGGGGCTGTTACTGCTTCTAGAAATGGCGCAATGTCAGTGGTGGTAGGAAGGTATTCTTGGATGCACAGCCAAAACATTTGTGATGAGTTAAAACATGAGTTTATGAATGCTCCATTTGATTCTGGTTGTGTCCCACTGAACAAAAAACAAGGCATCAAAAGGAAATGGCAAGACAGTATCTCCACCAAGCCTAACAAGAGGGGTCCCATTCCCAAATATAACCCACTTCCAACCTATGACTATGCCAAGTCTTGACACCCAACCATCATTCCCAGTCTCCCTTCCAGTGTTCCTGCCTTGAAAGTTAGGTCTCAGCAAGGCAGCCTGACCATCACTGCTTAGTACTGTAGGCAGAGGTTACTGGTGGCAGATGAAGCAACATCTGCCTCCATTCAGGGGAGATTCCCTCTCACCTGTCACATCAAACTTCCATATTCCCTCCTATACACCATCACAAGATTTATATAGGGAAAAGCTGATTATGGCAACTACAGATGTTTAAGTTTTGTTTAGCGTTATACCGCATGAAGAAGGACTTGATATGTTCTATGACTTTCTATGTAAACAAACCAACTTTAGCCACAGTAGAATACTTATGTTTAGGACCCTTATGGAAACAGTGCTCAATAACAACTTTATTATTTTTGAAAATCAGATTTTTAAGCAAACTACAGGTGTAGCTATAGGGGAGGCATGCGCCCCCCTGTTTGCAAATATTGTACTTACTCAATGGGAGCTGACTCAAGTGTTTACTTGCCATTGGTTTAAAGAATGTTTGTTTTATGGAAGATTTCTTGATGACATATTTATTTTGTGGGGAGGAAATGAGTTAGAGCTGAACCAGTTTTTTGAATATCTAAATAGGAACACTTCTTTTTTGAGCTTTACAATGGAACAACACAGTAATAGAATGAATTGTTTGGACACCCTTATAACCAAAGATTATTCACTGAAAATGTTTACTACCACCATTTACAGAAAGCCCACATATTCTAACACTCTCCTACATTTTGAACGTGGCCACCCCAACTTTCAAAAAAGATCTTTGGTTAAGGGCCAATGTGTGCCATTAGCACAGATGGTCAGTGACCTAGAAATGTATATTGAAGAAAGGGAAAAGTTAAGGGGTATGTTACTAAGGATGGGATACCCGAACAGTTTCATTGAACCAGTTTTGTGTGAAGTTACAGAGAAGAGAGTTAAAGGACACTTTTTTCCACTGTTAGGCTCAGAGGAAAGGGACAACAGCAGCAATAAAAAGGTTGATGTGAGGTCAAAGAACACAAACGAGTTTAACAGGGCCTTTATTCTGATGTACAGCTTGCAGTTTTATGACCATAGATATTTTAAAAAATAATTGGTTTATATTTAAAAGTGACAGAGGTCCTTAAAAATGTTGGTGACGTGTCATATACAAAAAAGATGCATGTGTCAAAGATTTGTTGGAAAGAATTAGAGGGGAATAAAAACTATAAGAAAGGTAAGATGCTAAAATGTGGACACTGTAACCAATGTGCCAATGTATTAGAAACGGAAAAAGATTTTATTCCAAGATGTGGTACGTTTCAACTAAATTTCAAGTTGAACTGTAACAGTACACACATTGTATATATTGCCCTATGTCAAGGCTGTGAAGGTTTTTACATAGGGAAGACTAAGAAAGTGTTTAAAGTTCATATTTACCAACATATGTATGACGTCAGGAAGGGTAATGAAAAGAATGTATTGGCTGTATACTATCTTGAACCCAGATCACAAGTTTAAATTTGTAGCCATTGATCAAGTAGTACCTGATAGTAGGGGGTGGGGGGGACCGAAGGAATTGTTTCTAGAATTCAAAGAATTCATGTGGCAACATAGAGTGGATGCCACTAACTTGACTGGACTGAATGATGTAGTTTCTCTCTCCAGCTTTTTAAAATTAAAAGCTGAACTTTATTTTTAAGGGGGGTGGGCACACATGTATATTTTTTTTAAGGGGGGTGGGCACACATGTATATTTCAATGGCAGCAAAGTAACATTTGCTTATTTTAAGTGCAATTTATTTTTGTGGAAATGTATTTTGGATTGTACTTTATTTTAATTTTGAGATGGGGGCTGATGGGCTATATGCAATATGTAAAATATGGATTTAATGCATTTTATAAGGTGAAATTTAGCTATGTATAATTACGACTAAAACAACAGTGATTTTTAGGTGCATTTTGCTTTAATGACATGTGACTTAGTCTGGATATAAAAGGGAGGAGTGATGTATGAAAAATTCCTGTTTTAATCGGAAGAAGTCATGTAACAACAGACAAAAGAGCTAATTAATCTTTGTATCCAGTTTCATCGGCCAGTGTTCATTTTCTTTACATCCTTGCAGATGTGCTTAAAGGACAGATGAATTCTTGTTCCCTTGGACAGGAATGCTCCTGTATGCGATTCCACTCTTTCCACTGATTCACGAGTTCTTCTAAAGATTGATAAAAAAATACCAAAGATTATTGTGGTAACTCCCTTTTGGCCCAGGCAAGCTTGGTTCTCCCTCTTAATGGTAGTGGGTAAAGGCAATTACCATATACTTCCGCACACACTGGATTTTTTTCACAAAGTTTCAGGGGTCACTGTTGTACCTCAGTTTGGAGCAATTACAACTGACAGCCTGGATGATTCAGTCTTGACTCCGTTTAGGTATTTGTTTCATGAGGATGTGCAGCAGGAGTTAGAGGAGGCCAGAAAATCTGCTACTAGAATCCCTATGTTCACAAATAGGTGAGGTTTTCTAAGTTGTGCGTAAACAGGAAAAGAGGGTCCCTTGAGATTCACATTCCTCCGGTCTTGAAATATATTTGTGAGCTACTTCAGGATGGCTTATAACACTCATTAAGGTGCATTTAGCATCCTACTCTGCTTGTCTGCCTTTGAATCCTCCCTTTTCTTTTGGTAAAACAGTTCATGGTTTTGGAAGCAAATTCCTCCTTCATGGGATCTTGGCTATGTTCTGGAAAAATTGATCTTACTGCCTTTTTAACCTGCTGCTTAGGCTGATCTGAAGCTCTTAATGTGGAAAACTGTTTTGTTTATTGCTCTGGCATCTGCAAGGTGAATTTCGGAGCTACAAGGTTACCTTATTTTTCACAGGGAGATTGCTGTGATATGCACTAACCCCACCTGCAGAAAGTGGTGTCAGAATTCACTCTCAGTCTATCAACCTCCCTGGGTCCCTCCCTAAGAATAAGGTAAACGAGGATACTTCATATTTTGGATGTACACCAGCAGCTTGGGGGACTATCTTGACAGAATGAAATCCTTCAAGAAGGCCTAAAGGTGTTTTTTATTTCCTACACAAAGGCAAAGAAGAATCACCCTGGCTCTTAGCAAACCATTTCTCATTGGTTGTTCTCTGGTATATTTTTTGTTGGTAAGGTAACGGCTCATTTTACCAGGCTTTTTACTCTTCAATGGAGTATTAGAAAGGGGTGGACTTCACAAGTACTCTAGTGGCAGCAACTTCGTCATGTTTCCATACCTTTATGAAGTACAGGCAAGATGCCTTTTCTAGATCCAGAACAGGCTTCTCAATGACCATTCTCCAGGGAGTCTAAGACCCTTATCTTTCCTCCTCCCAGGTTGGATAAGCTTTTGGAATCAACCTTAATGCCCATAAGGCAATATGTTAGTTGAACATAGTACAAGCCCTACTTACCTGTAACAGTAGATATTCATAGAGCATATTGCCTTACTGGCAGTACCTACCCACCATCCCTATTTTCGGATGTACACAGTTGGGTATTTGGGTTGCCACTGAGCAGTGCTCTGCGGCATTTGTGTGTTTGTGTTTTTTGGTTTGGAACAGTCGGTGTTTGCAAAGCTTGTGTTGACCTCATCTCTTCATTTTGGACCCTAGAAAACTGAATGGATCCTGTCTGTGAGTCAGTAAGGCATTCTATGTACTGCCAGGTGATTTGGCCATCACACCCACAGACAGGCAGTGGGAGGGACTGTGAGTTTTAGTGAACCGCCAGGGGAAGGTAGCAGGGCACTACTATCCAAATTACCAGTAAGACAATGTGTACTGTGAACATCTTTTGTTACAGGCAAGTAGGACTTGTGCAACTGTGGTTTATACTAAATCTATACTAATTGGCATCTATTTTATACCGTCTCTTTGTCATCTCAATAATACATCTGTTGCTCATTGTAAATGCCAGAAATATGATTGTAATGTTTTGCTTAACTTGTGGTTTTGTGGACTTTTGATTGTAAACCATAGATGAGCCTGAAAATGGTCCAGCTGGATCAATATTCTACCCCATCAACCAACTAATTTATCGTTCCCAAACAATTAATGCAAGTGAAGTAAGCATTCACTTAGGTAAATGGAGTAAAGACCCAGGTGAGTACTGATAGAAAAGTAGATCAGAAGAGCCGTAAAGGGCCTTAAATGTAAAAACTGTTTTTCAGAAGATGAGACCAAAGCAAAGGGAACAAAAGTTGTCAAGGCTAATAGGGGGATAGGAGAATGGCTTCAGCCTAAATTTCTGAATTAATTTAATGATGGGGACACATGATAAAGTCCTGTAAGAAGAGAAGACTGTCCTTATCTGTAAAACATTGATATGTAGATTGGCCTCTGTTGCTAGACGATTTGTAAGATCAATTCTTGATAATAACTCCCCCCCCCAACCCCCCATGAAACACCCTCAGAAATGGCCATTGTAGATGAGGGATTAAGAGGAGACTACCTCGAATCAGGCTGGGCTTATACAACCACAGTCTTTAGTGAAATCTGCTTGTTTTGGTTATCGTGTTACACGGGATTCATCAGTTGACTATACTGAATTTTATCATCCACTACAATTCACTCTTGGAATATCTGGTATTTCATACCATGTGAATAGTGGTTGCCATTAATCCCAAGGCTTTGATGTCTACAGAAACAATGAAGCAGATTCTCAGCACTTTTAAAGGGAAGGACCCAGCAGAAGAGAATATATAGTATGCATCTGATGAAAGTGAGCATCTGAGAGAGTTCCATCTAGAAGTTTGCAGTGTTTGCACACCTCTCAACTGTACAGATTTTCCCACAATGTCCAGATGTTTGCCTCACATTTTTGGTCTGTTTCTCTTAAGATTGTGGCTTTCTGGCAAATTATTGGCAAATCATTGAGGGTTGAAGTCAGAAAATAATGACAGACATTTGAGTTTGACTCCATAACCTTCAGAGAATTCATGCTAATGTATAGGATCATAGGAAGTTACTAGGCTACTGGCCCTGAGGCCCTTACAAGCCCAGCCAAGAATTTAGCCCATGTTCTGACAGTCAGCACCTGATGCCCCTGTCCAGCAGGGACATAGGTGGAATCTCAGGGGTGTATTTTCTGTTCCCCATCCAGTTATCCAGGCTGTGCTTAAAAAGGGGTAATGAGGTACTCTGCTTGATGTGGAGCGGGAGTCTATTTCACAGAAGGGGGAGTCTCTGGGACACAAATCTGTTCTGCCAACAACTCCTGTTGATGTCACAGATGAGGTTGAGGTCACTCGTGTGGGTTACTCAGGTGCAGCTTGACTTGCGGATATGCAGCAGTCCCATCAAGGCGGGACTGAGATTTCTTTGTATGCCAGACTTAAGTACTTAAGTTACTTACCGACATGTGTTCCATTAGTTGTATATTGAAATGTAAAAACTTAAGTAGATAATGGTGATAAGTGGCATTTGTGCCACATGGTTATTTTAAATATAGTTACTTTAATATTCTGTCTTATTTCAAAACATCTTGAAACGTTTTAAAATATATGAAGGTTGTACAAATGTGTACATTAATATGCACACCTTTATTTTATTTAAAGTTTGGTGTTCTTTTGGTAATCATTTGGTTCGAACATATATTTGTTTTTTCTTACGGTATTTTATTTAAACTGAACACTTATATTATCTACATAATTTTCAGTTCTTTTTATTGATTGTTAGGTAACATAATATAATATAACCTTTTTAGTATAAATTTTTTTTAGTATAAATTATAAATCATCAGTTTTATATATATATATATATATATATATATTATATATATATATATATATAGTTGTCTACTGATGTACTATGTTCTTCATCTGTAAATATGCTGTAAGTAATTACTATGTAAATTGTTAATCGCTATGTAATCCAATGTAACTACTGTCTGTTTATTTTAACTGTGGAGCTTTTCTCCCCGGGTCTCCGCTGAAAATGGACCTACATCCAGTCGGACACTCCCAGTCAAGAAATATAAATAAATAAAAAAAAATATATATATATATATATATATATATATATATATATATATATATATATATATATACACACACACACACACACACACATTTATTTAATTACATCAGTTTAATTACTTCATTACTGGTTTTGGAAGTTATAGTGTTACTGCTTTAAGATGTTTAGTATCTGTGTATAGCTTTAAGCAACAATGTTGCTTTAAAGGTGTGGTCCAAAACGTCACTTCCACTTTGATTTTAAATGTGATGTGTGTAATTAATCATTTACTACTGAAGAAGTTTGCTTTAGTGCAAACGAAAAGCACTTTAAGTCCTGATATTAAACAAAAGACCTGTCTCCTGAGCTGTGCCATTTTCTGTTATTTTACTAGTTTTTTGTGTTTTCGAGATTCTGATTGTTATTAATGTGATAATTTGTGCGGATGTTACTCTCTCCAAAGGAGATGATGATGCATTTTTTTGGTATTCAGTTTTAGGCCATGTTTCTGGCACCAGTCATTTGTTTGGTTGATACCCTCTTGGAGGGTGTCCATATCACTAGGGAAGCAGATGACAGCTGCCAACTTGTGATCATCTGCAGACTTGTTCAGCAATAGCCCACTGGTTTTGAGTTGCACCTCAGAAAAATATATCCCAAACAACAAAGGCCCCAAGACTGATCCCTGGGGTATACCACTCGTTACAGGTGAAAAACCTGTTATTCTATCAACTTTTTAAGTTTGTAAGAGCAGCATTTGAAAAGTGTCCCTATTTTGGGGCCTCAGTCTCCCCATTATTTATGGCTTTGTACAGCTTTCTTGCTCTAAGAGGTTGACAGGTATGTTGTCATAATTCCCAGAGACTGGGAAACACTGAGAAAAGACTCTTTGAAAAGTATTAGATTCTTCTAAGTTGCAGACTAGCTGGGTGCGAGTCATCTAGGTATGGAAAGTAAATATTTTCATTCCTTGCAGCCTCTGGTTTATTGCAGCCATGGAATTGCATTTGGTGATAACTTTCATGGTTAAGGTAAACCAGAATGGAAGCATCCTATTGAAAATTGGAGGTACCTCCCTGAAAACTTAGAATCCTCCTGGACTTTCAGGTCCAAAGACTACAACTATTCTCCTTCAGATGGACTGGAAAGTACTTACTCCACTGTGACCATGCAAAAGGATTCATTAGGGATAAACTGGTTCAGGCCGGTCAAATTGAGGGTGGACCTGAGGCCTTTAGCTGCCTTTGGAACTAAAAAGAATTTCTGAAGTAAAACAGAATCCTATTTGGTGTACTGCAACCTCTCTCAGGTTATTGCATCTTTTCTTGCTGCACTGTTTTGATGGATTGAGATGTTTGGAAAGGAAATAGAATAGGGTTAGGGGAAGAGAACTGTAGTCTCTGGGTATTTCTTTCCTAATGCATTTGGCCCATGTGGTGGTCAATCCCTATACCTCTCAGCACAAGAAATCTGGACAAAGAAAAAAAAAAAAGCTGACAAAGGCTCATAATCGGGGACAAATTTTAAATATCTATCTTATATCTTTGAAAGTTGCTGGAATAGTAGGTTTTGTATTAGCATACATTTTCTGAATGATATGAAGTCTGTGACTTCAGTAATGTTGAAAAAACTGCAGATTTTTTTGATGAGCAGAACAGAAAATGAGGCATAAATCTAGACATTTTGTGAAATTCTGTTGAGCTGAGAGATATACCAGCCAAACAGGCACATGAAGGTACATATGAACACCAACTAAGATCCATAATGGGGCGGCCAGGCAAGGCCTCAAGGAATAGATTGTCATCCACCTAAAAGAAGGCTGTTAAGTGCCTCTGGTGCTGCCAGTTAGTATTGCCTCTGCAATGACAGCCAGCCTGGTTGTTGCCACAACCGTGGAGGCTCCTCCCATTACCTCTCTACATTCCTCAACACTGACCACATGAAAACCATACCTGAATTGGGCTTCACTGTATATTCAAGAAAAGACATTGAGGAGTTTGGAATTTTACACAAATAGATATGGAGGTCTTGCCTTTTTCTATGTTCTATTGTTCATTCTTAAATCTTGGGTCAAAGATAGACAACCCAGACTACCTTTGTTTATACTCGGTGAAAGGTGTAAGATGTAGCCAGGCATGATGGTGAAAGGCTATGCCAGTGCCCGCTGCTCTCTCCACACTATTTGTTGATTTATGAAAAAGACAAATGGTGAGATTTATAATGGATGACGTGGTTGTCATCAAAGTCTGCAACTTAAACTTCTAGTCTCCAACTCGCAGAATTTTTTCACAGACAGATTTATTTATCATCGATCTCTAGCTGGAAATATAAGATTTGAGACAAATACTTTATTATCTTCAGAGTAAACATGAAGGATTCATGTACTTGCTTCATAACTCTATTTATTACCCAAGAGTCTTTAGCTGGGCATGGACAGTATGACTTTGCAGAACAGGAGAGACATTTTAATGGCTGCCAGTTCCGGACAGCAATCTGGTTTAGGAGTTTCATTCAAGCAGGGCTAGTCTTTTGGAGTCAAGAGGACAGACACCACAATACCAGAGTTTTCCCATGCTGGCAGAGTCACCAACTGCATCATCTGTCAACTTGAAGGATCACCTAAGAAGAAAGTACAGCTGTGTAAGTAAACTTAACATAACAGTAAATATTTGAATAATCACTATTGAAATAGCCTTAGCTGTATGATGTATATCCTGACAAAGATATAACAGCCAGTCAGCTTTCAAAGGTTTAGAGCACTTTCCATGCAACCAAACTGTCAAGCAGCTTGATAAGAGCTGATTAAAAGAGACGCTTGAATGACAAGCCCTTTAGAGCTTCCCTGTTAACAGACAGAGGCAGGCTGAGCTCTGAAAGGACAATGCTAGGAAGAACAAAAAATCACACACTGGCATAATAAATGCACCAAAAAATAAGATGGATGGAGAGAGGGAGCGGCTCCTGCAGCCATGATCATTTGTGTATCTACTGTTATGGTAAGTTCAGCTTACACACCTGTACTGCATTCATAATATTGATCACTACTGCAGTAGTTGGGAAGGGGCAGATTCCAGGAATCCCTGGAGAATGGTCCTTGCAAAGCCTGATCTAAACCTAGAGAAGGAATCAAGCTTTTAGTGTCTTGTAAAAGTTTTTAGAGAGGACCAATTTGCAGCTACTAGCATACTTATAGAATCCAGCCCTTTCCAAAATGCCATAGATGAAGAAAAGGTCCTGGTAGAGTGGGTTCATAGGTGTGTACTAGGCTAATGGCCCTGGAGCCTTTACAAGCCTAGCCCATAGGATTACCCTGGCATCGTGCCTCCTGAACTTAAGTTCCCAGTGCCTCTGTCGAGTAGAGCCACAGGAGTAATCCCTGGGGTGAATTTTCTGTTTTCCATCCACTCATCAAGATTCCTGTTGAAGAGGCCCAGTGAGGTGCTCTGTTTGACATGTATGGGACATCTATTCCATAGCATGGGCACTCTCTGGGTTATGAACCTGTCCCTCCAGCATGCTCTGTTGATTGTGGTAATGAGGTTAAGGTCTCTGGAGCGTGTGGTGCAGAGGGATTGGGATTTCTTTAGATGTAGCATTTCTAACATAGCTGGGTCAGACATGGCTTTTTAAGTCAAGCGGAGATCGCCTCTAAGTAGGTGATATGACACACAGAATAGTTTGAGATTTATGAATCTGTCCATATAGGACAAGTTTTTAAGGCCTAGGATCCTCTTTGTGAGCTACTTTTGTGGCTTGTCCAGTTGTTGCAGATGTCTAGTGAGGTACATGCCAAATGGGACATTGTACTCGATGATTGGCCTAATGAGGGAAGAGTAGAGGGTGACAATGACCTCTTTCTTCCTGGATGCAAAACCTTTAGTAATGAGATGTGGCACATAGAAGGACTTTCTAACCACAGTGGCAGTGTGGTGGTCAAAAGAGAGGTTGCTGTCAACCTGTGTTCCCAGGTCTCTTATAACACCTTCTGTGTTCAGAGGACTACCATCAATGCGGTAATTCATGGGAACCAGGTTTATCCCAAAGGGGATGACGACACATTTTTTGGCACTGAGCTTAATACCATGGTTCTGACACAAGTCGTTGGTCTCAGTGAGGCTTTTCTGTAGGATGTCAACATCACTTGGGGAGTTAATAATAGCTCCAACTTGCAATTGTCTGTGAACTTTGTCAGCCAGAGTCCTTTCATGTTGGCCTGGACTTCAGAGAAGTAGATACCAAACAGGAGAGGACCCAGGACTGAACCCTGTGGGACTCCAATCATTACTGGTCGGCAGTCAGACTTGGAGTCAGCTACTTTCACACTGTGGGTTCTATCTGTGAGCCAGTTTGCAACCCACCTAGGGATATAGGGGTTGATGCCTAGCTTAGTGAGTTTTTGTATGATTCCTGAGTGAGGAATGGTATCAAAGGCCTTGGCCAGATCAAGGTAGGCTCTATGAACCACCTTGCCTTCATCCATAGCTCTGGTGACTGAATCAAAGACATTGACTGGGTTAAGCAGGCGTGATCTACACTTCACAAAACCAGACTGTGTGGGATCCAGAGTTTGGAGATTCCCTATACCTTGTTTATTAGGTCCATGATGATTCATTTAATAGATTTGCATCTCAGACTTGTGAGGCTAATGTGGCAATAGCTCCCAGGGTCTGTAGTCACTCCTGCTTTGTGGAGAGGGATGCAGTGCATCATTCAGTAGGGACAAAGCCTTAGGTAAGGCTATGATTGAACAGGACACACAGGTGAGGTGCCAGTTCACTCTGTAGTTCATGTAGAACACAGCCAGGGATATTGTCAGGTCCAATAGAAGTTGTATTCTTGGCCTTGGACAGGGCTGTTTTAACCTGTGCAGCAGTAATACTGGGTGCCTGGCAATCTATCGATATTGTGACTGGTCCTTTGGGGGGGTAAAGTTGGCAATGAATCTGTTGGCCAGTATATTGGCAGTATCTGTTGGCTCAGTATAGGAGGTCCCATTGTGCAGTAGCTCAGAGCAAATCTGGGTATTGCCGTGGAAATTCTTTACATAACTGTAGAAGGCCTTGTGGTTGTCTTTACTATCTGCTGCAATTCTGTTTTCATAGCTTGCTTTAGAGGATTTGTTGAGGGATCTCAACTTTTTGTTGAGACTGATAAGGGAGTTTTTCCAGTCTTGGGACTTCACCTTATTACACATCAATTTCCTTATTCTGTTGTGCAGTTTATTTATGGCAGGAGACCACCAGATTGGCTTGTTTTTTTTAGAGGAGAATGTCTTGGTTCTGTTGGGTATGGCAAGATCCATGCATTTGTGTATGTGTTCGTACATTCCAGTGGTCTATGATTTGGCAGTCATGTAACTATTTTCCATTTGTCTGGGTGCTGTGAAGTCAGCCACTTCTATTTTTAGGAGCCCAAAGTTAGCTTTGGAGGAGTTTTTCTTGGTGGCTACCTTTGCAGGAGGGGGAGTGGATTTCCAAGGTGATTAGTTTGTGGTCGGACCTAACCAGGGAGGAGATGACTATTGGTAGAGAGCAATGGTCACCCATGTTAGTAATAACCAGGTCAAGTATGTTGCTACCTCTAGTGGGGGTAAGAATGAGCTGGTAAAAGGCATTGGAATTAATGAATTCCAGGAAACATTGAGCAAGTGTACTGGTACATGAGTAGTTTCCCCAGTTAATGGAGGGGTAATTGAAGTCACCCAGTATGAGAGTGTAAGGTTGGACCCTAATATTCTCCAGGGTGCTTAGGAAT
This sequence comes from Protopterus annectens, assembly GCF_019279795.1. Classification (NCBI taxonomy): domain Eukaryota; kingdom Metazoa; phylum Chordata; order Ceratodontiformes; family Protopteridae; genus Protopterus; species Protopterus annectens. The sequence goes on from NC_056743.1 coordinate 607,771,892, forward strand.
GTGGAGTGTGAGTCTTGGGACATGGTTGGGCAGCTATAGTAAGCTACTATCTGAATCGCTGTCTTACCCAATGTTAGCTGCACCTAAATTATCTCTGTGTTATCTTGGGCTACCAGTCTAGAGGTGTGCACATCCTTTATGAATATGGAAATACCACCGTCTTTGGAACTTTGCTCCAAGTTCTGGGGCTGAAAGGTGTGGAATGAGTTACAGTCTGGTAGTGCAGGGGTGCTTTCTGCTGCTTTGAATCAGGTTTCTGTTACAACACAAATGTCAATGTTTTTCATTTTAAGGAGTGCTTCGAGTGAGTGCATTTTGTGATTTAGACTTCTAGCGTTGAGCAGCATGACTCTCAGATTGCATTTCTTTGCAGCTGGTATGGTGGTAATTTGGTCTTTGGAACGCTGCTTAAAAAAGGCACTATAGGGGTGGCAAGAGCCTTGGCCAGTATCTGGAAGCCCAGGGGTGACAGATTCAGGCCATCTCTGGAAAAGCATCGAGGCCATCTCTGGCAAAGCATCGAGGTCCGTCAATCATGTCATCCCAGGCAGACAGATACTGGATCCCCTTAGAATGACATCAGAAACTTAGCCAATTGTTGAAATCAGTCATTTTCCGCTTGTACTACGGTATCATTCTGGGTGATGGTAGGATGCTGCTCAGGGCTAGGGTCATACCTGCCTGGGCTACATCTCCTCCATGTCTCTCTTCATGTAGTCTAAGGAGGTACGTCTCGGGTCATTCACACCCACACGTACAAGTCATATTTGTACCTGTTGTTGAGGGATCTGAGTGCATGCATGCATTTTATGGTGGATCCTGGCACCTGACAGGCAGCTGTCTGTTACTTTCTCCTTATTCAACCTAGTGAGTGGGACATCCATGTGCCTCACTATTGAGTCACCTATGACTAGTGTGTTGGGCATGCTGTTTTGCTTTTGGGCTTTAGTTCTGTGGCACACTGTTTAGGAGAGTTATGTGTCTCATGATTAGTGTTGTGCTGTGGTAGTCAAGTGCATTTCTGCCTTGGAGGTCTTTGCTGTTTGGGTAGATTTTTATTGAGTACCTCCGTGAAGGTGGGTGTGTGGTTTGTGTTTTTATGTGAAGACAGTGCTGGTGTGTATTTTGGAGAGCTATGTGTTTCATGTGGTGTGGTGCAAGTGTTGACCTTCTCCTCTTGACCAGCTATTTCAGTCATGGCTGGAGAGTGCGTGGCTTCCAGTTTGGATATATAAGTGCATCTCTCACAAGTCTGAGTGTTGGAGGAAGGAAGAGAGGGCTGTCAGTGTACATCACTAGTTCACCAGGTTAATAGAAGGAACTGATCTTTAGATATGCTTGGAGGGGTGGGCATTAATAATAAGTACTGGAGCTGTTTCCTTGTAGAAAGTTTAGTGCTTGTACCACTTTTTGTGAGCTACAATAATTGGTACAAGAAGTTGACTTTGGCACTGCTCAGAAGCTTACAAACAGTCCTGGATACAGCAAATCTGTATCTGGACAAGACTAGTTACAGGAAAGGTGGGAAATGAGCGCAAACTTCAGCTTTTAAACCAGAAAGTTGAAAGAGATGGAAAAACCTGCCTAAACGGCCAATAAACTACAATTTCTGTGCCAGAAACCATTCCTCTTGTGGTAGATAGGCTTACCTAGTGCTTACCACTCCCACTGATACGTTAGAAGGCATCCCTCCAACAGGATGTTGACATTGCTTTGGAAAAATTTTGTTGTGGTGAGTGTAACAAAACTTAATAATGTTAGACAACTATTTGGAAATAGCCTGTATTGGAAGCAGATTGTCCCTTCTTTTCACCTTCACAAGAAAAGAACAGATGCAAAGATCTGAAACATAGATTTCTGTCATAATAGTACCTGCACTGGCATTGGCCATTCAAGGTATGGAGTATCCTTTCTCCATCATTTAAGATCAGTAAAGAAAATGGGTGAATGGATAATGTGGCTTCAAGTAGATTTGGATACTACTTTAGTTATAAAAGACAGATTAGTTCTCTGTAGAAAATGAGAAGGGGTTGATTTCATCAAAAGAGCTTGTAACTCAGATGCTCTTCTTGCAGAGGTCAGAGCAATCAGTAAAACTGTTTTCCATGTAACCTCAAATCAGTCAGATTAACTAGTTTAAATGGAGCAAGTGTTTGCTTCTGTACCATAAAATTAAGATTCCAAGAAGGGGTCACTGGTTTTCTTTGAGGCATGTAAGTGTAAAAAAAAAAAAAAAAAGAAAAATACTTTTTAAAACATTTTTACATGAGAAAGACTTAAGAGGAGGATCCATGGGCAGACATACTGAAATGGCTGATAAATTAACCTTAACAGAGAAATAAGAAAGTCCATAGGATAGTAACTCAAACCTATATTGTGAAAATAGAGAACAACTAGCCTTGAATGGGTGCTGGTTATGTTGTTGGCACCAACTAAAATATTTTTCTATTTACTAATATGTGATTTTCTAATAGCAGTTTTCTTGCCTCCATTAGTACCTGCTGCACTTCCCCAGTGAATGGATACCTTAAGGAAATTAAGACCTTATCATTCACACAGTCAGTTGAAATTGATTGGAGTTGAGGTGTATCAAACACCCCAATGTTCTATGAGTAGATCTGTGAGGAAGCTTATGGTGACCTCTCCTGGCCATTTCCAAAAGGCAAGATGTATTCTAGTAGAAGGAAACACCTGACACAAAAATAAAACCAAGAAGAACAAGGTTTATATATATTAAACCTTGTTCTTCTTGGTTTTACTTCTCTGTCAGGTATTTCCTTCTAATGGAATACATTTTTCATTTTTGGACTTGTTTTGGTTGCAGTGAATGTTTACCTTTGTGCTGGTCCTTATTTGTTACTTCATTCCCAAAAGGAGGGAAGAGCCACTGTTCCCTTATCTAGAAAGGAAGCCACCACAGTGATCTTGGGAGGATTCCTTTTGAATCTTCAGAAGTACCCTGGATATTGGAGGAAAAACATACAGGAACATTCTTGTCAAAGACAAAGAAAATGAATACACCTTCCAGATCTTCTTGCTTGGAGTACTGGAGCAAAATCTTGACAGCTGATCATTTATGGTGGAGGCAAATGAGTTTGCTAGAGGAACTTCCCACAGATGGATCAAATCTTGGAAGAGCCCTGATCTAGTTTCCACTTGGCAGGATCTGCCCTGTCTTGTTGAGTTTCTGTCAGACAGTATTGCTCTGACAGAATGAAGGATACCTGTAGAATTAGATTGTGTTGCAAAGCTATATCCAAAGCTAACATGGCTAGTTTGCAAAGGGGAGACCTGGTTTCCCCCTGCTTGTAGTTGTACCATATGACTATGGCATGATCTAAAACAACTTGAAGAGGTTCTGAGGACAAAAGATGATTCAGAGAGTTGAGTACCTTGATCAGAGCAAGCATCAATTTTGTATTTATGTGCTTGCATCTATCCTACGTTTCCCACACATCTTTCACTATTATTCATCCTGATGCTGCTCGCCAAGCGAAGTCTGAGACATCTGTAATGACTGACTGCTTTGGAACAGCGAGGGTGGGGTGGGGGGCATACTGGGACACCCGAGTTTCTGAGTTTAGGGATATATGCTGTCTACATCAAATATTTTTTTCTAATGACAAACCCCTGCACTGGGATTTGAGAAGGTAATGGATGTTGATGCCAGGACCAAAGATACTCCAGATACCATTGTATCTTTTTCATGTGTAATCTTGCCAAGGTTATCATGAGAATCATATATACCATGAGATGCAAAATTCTTGAGGTATTTCCTCACAGTGACCAAATCTGAGTGGAGGGGGGTAAGCATAATGGTTAAAGCCTTCACCTCAAAGACACAATGTGTAGGTTTAACCATGCGTTATTGGCTAGGCTTAAAATGGACCTTCACGGCAATTAGTCTAGTATTCTCCCATGAACCTACCACCTTATAAACCTACAAGGAAAACCTTTCACATATATAGATATAGTTTTCCCGTGGAAGAAAAGCTGTGAACTAAGGTGTCCAGCTGACACCCCAGGAACACAATCCTGTGTGATGGAGTCCGAAAGGACTTTTGAATGTTCTCTTGGATTCCTAGCTTGTATAAGAGGTCTCCCTCCCAAGTGAGAGATTCCTGATACTTTGAAAAAGACTGCAAAGATAAGCAGGTCATCTAAATATGAAAAACAAAACTGTTTACCCAATAGTCTGCAATATGATATAACTAGATAGCCAATTGGAGAACACGCTTGGTGCAGTGAATAGTCCAATGGTTAAGGCAGAGAAGTGATATGATCCAGACACAAACCGTAAGACACACCTGAAGTTTGGATGAATAGAGATGTAATGATAAGCATCTTTTAAATGTAGAGTTACCAGGAAACGTGAATAAGGAAGAAAAGGTAACAGTGACATCATTTTGATGTTAGACACTACCACAAGCAGATTTAAGAAGAAAGATCCAGAACTTGTCTCCAAGCATCATCATTTTTTGGCACTAAAAATATCCTTGAACAAAAAACATTCCCAGGTTGGGAAGGAGGAACTGGTTCTATCATTTCCTGGAACAACACGTAATGAAGAGCAGGTGGAAATATGAGTCTGGTCTTGTGAATGAGGAGCAACCTCTTGGCAAGGAGTAATATCCTCTCACTGTCATGTATACCCTTGAAGAGTGATCTTCAGAACTCATTTGTTGCCACAGAGAAAAGTAGAAAAGAAGACTTTCTGGAATGGAAAAGGAACTGCCATGGTGGGGGGGGGGGGTCAAAGTCCCTTAATTAGTCAAACTGACTAATTGGACTATCCTTGGTTTTGGGGATTATTCATTCTTTGTGGAACACCCTTGCCATTATGTCAAAGATGAATGATGGGTTAAAGAATCCCTTAGAAATTTTGAAAAGGAAGGGAAAACAAATCTTAGTGATTCTTTGGTTTAATATACCCCTTTTATCTCACTTTTAATCACCTTTGCAGCAAAGGAATCATAAAGTGAGTCTCTATCCAAAAGTGAAAAGAAAATCTCATTATTCACATCTTCTTGGGAGGTTTTGAAAATGCAGCCGGGTGAACCTCCACAAAACAGTACCAGAGGCCATAGCCCTGGAAGAATTATCAACTGCATTACACAAACGCTGTAAACAGAGAGCAGTGACTAGGGCAGCAGAAGAAACTAAATAACCTAAAGCAGATGTTTCCTCACAAGGAGAAAGTGCAGATCAAACATCCCTCATACTTTCATAGCTAGTCAGAATAAACATTAACATTTGAGCCCAACAATTCAAAAATTTGAGATTCAAAGTTGCAGAAGGATAAACTATTTTCCTGTACCCATCAATACTCTTCCCATCTTTATCAGAAGGATTAGGATAGGAGTTAAATGATTAGCAGTGGTAAGATTAAACAAATTTGTAGCTGCTGGGTCAGGTTTGGGAAGAATGTGTCAAAACTTAAAAATACTGAGGAACTTTATACATTGCTTCTACTCTCTCAAAGGCAGCAGGCTGGCTATTATGAAAAATACAAGCAGAGACACACTCATCCACTAAAGTCAACAGAACTTGAGGAATTGGTGAAGGTTAAGGAAATTCATTCTGTAAAAACATAATATTCTGAAGAACTGTGAAACCTCAGAGCAGTCCCATTGAAAACACTGACACATTCTGGAAATAGTCTCGAGGAGAGAGGAATCCCAAAGGGAGAGTAAAAGACTGAGTTCACCCCACTGACCCTGAATCAGAAAACTGAGGAGAAAACCTATATCTATTCCTTCATCTTCCTGTCCAGATTCAGAATCTTGAATTGACAGCCTAAATAAAACTCTGAGGCAGGCCCAGTAAATTACTCCTGCCTAAGAAAATTTGAGAGGAGGAGATATATGTTTAGTTTGTTGTTTGTTTTTGACAGCAAAGTGGGACCAACAGTCTTATAAATGGCAGCAATAGCTTCCCAATGGATGGACACAACATTCTGACAAAACAAGGAAGTCTTCCCTGTTCCCTCTCCCAAGAAGTATCAGATTGGCTCTACCTTGCCCAATGAGGTGACTCCAACAGCTACAGAAGATGTGGCTAACCCCTGGTCCATAGTAGCTTTCGGACCCACACCGAAGGGATTCAGCATAAAAGATGAGTGGTCTGAGGTACAACAAATGGCCACAGCAGAGTCACCTACCTGCAGCTATAGCAAATTGCTAGCCTACTTTGATGGCAAAGGCTGTTTCCTTAACTTTTTCTTTTTGTAGCTGAAGGACTGACTATGGGACTTACAATTTATCCCATGGTCAAGCCGAGAATGGTGGCTTTTTTCCCAGGGAAAGCAAGCAACACTTCAAAAATGTTTTTAAATACTTTAAATGAATTTTAAACTTAACAGGAAAAAAGAGCGCTCTCATTTAAAAGTACAATATAGTCCCATGACAGTCTGTTAAAATACAAACAACTAACCTGAAAATAATTTTTTTGAAGAGGAAAGTATTAATAAACAACAAGAATAGTTGAATGGAGGCTTTTTCTTCAAATATAACTTATCTGCCCAGCAAAGGAGCAGCACAAGCTGACCATCGATCCTCAAAAGCCTCCGAGGAGCATTTTCTTTGGCATCAGTAAAGCTGTAAAAGGGTTGGCCATATGGAAAGCGCCATGAAGCTTTGGAAGCTGACCGGCATTTATACCCTTGACAAGGTATAACCCATATATCTAAGGCTACTACAGCAGTAATTAATATGATGAACATTGGAAGGTAAGGAAAGCCTCTAGCAGAACATATTGAGGAAAGGTTTTATGGTGTGCATCTCATCCTGTTTATTTCCTCTTCATCTCTGGAAAATCCCTGAGGTTCATGTCATCCCAGGGATGGTGGAGAATCAACATTCTCATCTTTATCAATGTAGGTATGGCAGTATTCTCAGGAGAATCCATGTCCCTCCTCTAGCTCTTGCATTTCTTAGTGGACCTCAATGTGGACTGGTTCAAGGGCAATGAAGAAGAGTGTACTGCACTAGACCTATGAGAACTATCATGCAGCAAGACACTGGCTCCTATATCCTAATTATAGAGCTGGTGGCTGGCCAAAGTGTCAGACAAAGGCATATCTTAGGTAAAGGTCAAACACCCTAAAGGCCCTGAGGATGGCCAGTGATGCTGTGGCTGGAAAATATGCACTAAGACTGACACCAGACCCATCCCCTGGGTTTATTGCATTGACTGCAACTGGTTATGGCCAACACCTGTTGAGAATAATCTCAGGACTGAAAGGATAATCTCTAAACCAGACCCATGGAGCCTTCAAGATGAGGTAGAAACACCAGGTAGTCCTAAGACTTGACATCAGGGGCATAAACCCCAATGTCTGGAAGGCCAGTCTATACCCCAGGGGTCACATCTGTGTCACTGCTAGACAAGTGCACAGTAAACTAATTCTATTATATAAGGGGACCTTCATTGTGTCACTACTAGACAGAGGCACAGTATTCTAGATTTATTCTGTACATTTTTGTACCATTTCATGCGGTGGCAAAAGCCACATCACTATGGCTAGGCTTACAAATGCCCCAGGGCAGATAGCCTAGTACTATACTATGAAACTATGAAAGGGTTTGATGGAATTGGGATAAATGCTGATGGCCAAATCCAAACTCTGGGACAGAAGGCTCCCCCAACATTAGTGGCATTAACACTAAAGTTGTTAGTGCCAGTGGCAAGGTCAATACAGAGGACTCTATCACTAAAATTGCAAATCAAGACCATTGTCACAACATGTGTTCATGGTACTATAGATGTTGACACTGGTGCCCAAAGGACAGTATTCAGCCTTACTAGAATCAGAGTCTGTATGAGGTTTGTTGAGGAGAAATGAATAGCAGGAACTGAAAATCTCAGTAAGAGCATAACTACTGTCCACTTTGGAACCAGGACGTGGAACACCTTGAGACCTCTTCTGTCAGACCTAGATAAATGCCCCCACCATTTTCCAGTAAGCATGTTTAATGGGCACAAAAGAATGTTGCAGTGAAACTTGTAGAAGCTAGTAGATCAAAGCCTAAACATAATAAGAATTGTTCTGACTTCAGCATCAGATAATGAGGAGAAACTATCACTTCTGATTGGTTTATTAGATGAATGCTCAGTTAGAATTTTGATAGTTTAACAACTCTAGAAGGAGGAGGAACAGCAATAGATTTCACAGTACTGGGGTTTTTACCCTTGTCTTTATTATCTGCATTCTCAGACATATCAAACAAGTGTTTTCTTCTGTGGTCTTTCTCTTTTTCTTAATTATTACGTTTGTCAGTTACAGGCTTGGCTCCTGAGCCCAAAGGGGGCAATCTCAGGAGAGAGCTCAAAATTGGCCCTTGTCAAGAAAGAACTACTATAGTTTTGACAAAAGTATTTTTTTCTTCTATTTCAGAAAGTACAGAGGGTGACAAACTCAGAAATATGGTATATATCGTAATGGCCTTCACCCAAATAAAACACATAGAGGCTGCTTTGAGGGGGATGTGTACCCACAGATGCATCTTTTGAAAGCCTTGCTGTCCATATTTCAAACAATGATATCCTGTTACAAAAATGACTGGTAAAGCCAACGGTGGTAAGCTAAACACAAAGCCCAGTGAGAAAAATGTAACACCAAATTCGCAGTGAAAATAACCTTCCTCCACTTTCCTTTCTGCATATAAAGGTAGAAACAATACAGCAACCAAAAAGGAAAAAAAATAATAATAATGGCAGAGCTCTGAAATATAAAAGTAAGAATGGCGAGGCAAAGAAACACCAAGGCCTGAGTGGGAGAAGAAATGCAGCATAAAAAGGCCTTAAATAAGCTAAGAAAATTAGTGGTATCTGTCCTAGTTGTCAATTACCAAGAATAACAAATAAAGACAAGCAGACAGAGATAAAGATTCCGTATGTCACAATTTGTCCTCATAACGTTAATATAAATAGTAAAAATGTAGCCTGTTTTTGTGGGCATTGCAAAGAAACCTTGATGGAAAGCTTGTTGGTAGTACATTATGGTAAAGGGGTAAGAGCTGGTTGTTTGAGATAGTTTCAAATATCAAACTGGCCAAAGACATTTGGCTTTTACCCTGAACAGTTACAGGGGCTGACCTCAGATCCAGCCTTTCAGAAAAGTTGCACTTCATTTTTTTTCTTTTCTTCAAACTTCCATCATTGCCGCCATTAAAGTTAATCTGAAGCTTTCTGTTTAATTATTAATTCAGTCATTCATCAGTATACATTTCATTCGGATCAGGATCATGGACACCTGAAGCCTGTCCCAGGAAGTAATGGACATATGGTAGGATCCATTGCTGGATGTATTGCTAGTCCACTACACGATACTCAAAATCATACTGCCCACACACCTACGGTCAACTTGAACTGCACCTCTTTAAGATATGGAAAAAATCCAGATCCAGTAATAAAAATGCATGCAGACCAGGGAAGACAAGCTTGCTCCACCAAAAAAAAAAAAAAAAAAGTTCTATCTGGGAAATGAACAGACAACCCGACTGCACTGAGGTAGCAGTGCTAACCATTGCATCTCAATGCCTACTGCCAACCTACCTGCTGTAGCAACTATTCCCATTTATTCCCTAAAACCGGGACAAGAACTGTTCATAGTGTAATTGTTATCCAGGAAGCCATGTAGTATATTCCCATTTTCTGGGCTTAACCCATCTCCCCAGCAGGTGACATGTATGCTTCTAGAAAAAAGCATCTACTACACCTTCCCGTGTGTGTGTGTGTGTGTGTGTGTGTGTGTGTGTGTGTGTGTGTGTGTGTGTGTGTGTACATTACGACACATGCACCATGAAGGCTGCTACATGAATGTGGCTTAGCAAAGCCAAATATATCTACTCAGCCCATGCACAGCTTATTCTGCATCCTTTTCTCCAGCTGGTGCTGACCCTGCAGTGACACCTGCTGCCCACTAGGCAGTGGCCCTGTTGTGGCACCTTCTGAGCAGGTGCTGGCACTGCAGTGGCACCTTCTCCCCAGAAGGTGCTGGCACTGCAGTGACACCTTCTCCCCAGCAGGTGCTGGCACTGCAGTGACACCTTCTCCCCAGCAGGTGCTGGCACTGCAGTGGCGCCTTGTCCCCACTAGATGCTGGCACTGTAATGGATAAAATGTCTTCCCTTCCCCCAGAGCTGTTGCTGACATATACTCTTTCCCTGTAGCTCATCCAGTATTTGAGTTACTAGTTCATTTCAGGTCATCTGGGTTGTAGTTCATGGCTTTACACACTGTTTGACCTTCAATCACTGTTGTGAAACCTCCACACATGACCAAATCCTGTAGTTTCGTGTGATTCAAAGTAGATTCAGGCAATATTGTTTTGTATACCAGATTCTGTTTTGCTGGGGTTTTTTTTTCTTTAGGTAGAATCGTATGGGGCTTTTTTTCTGTGTCACTGTCTACAAGGCAATACAGTACCCTAGCTGCAGAATAGGTAACAACATTGTTCAAACATTTTCACAGCAAAACAAGGCTGCTTCTACTCAAGAATACCTGCTACCATTTTATTTTTCGTAATACTGTAGCAAAGCATAATTTTAAATGACTTCTGAATATTATTGCAGCTGCTGCATAATTAGAGCTATCTGAAATACATTCTCTCTCGCTCAAAAAATCTCAGTAGCATAGATATTTCAGTTTGTTTCATTTTGCTAAAAAGAGCCTTAAAATTAAAGTCAAATTCAAGTAAATAAAAGCAAAGCTGCTTCCATTTTTTCAGAAATAAAAGAAAGTTAAGTGCTTACTGCAGTGATGAATCCAAAAGAGCATGTCCATGTTCTAGAACAGTGGGAGTAATGCCTGCAGGATTTAGGACAGCTTGACACACAAAACTTTCTCAGGCTACTTCAGACCCTGGCCTTTTCCCATAATGCTATAAAGTGCCATTCTTCTCCAGATCTGTAGTGTGCCATGCAGAACAGAGATAAGGCAACTTTGTCTGCAGCCCAAGTTAGAAGATGAGAGGAGGAAGAAGGGAGGTTATGTTACAATGGATGGATTTGCTTTTTTGAGATCAGTCATTATGGTAAGTGTATAACTTTTGTTTGTAGGAAGAGGAGGTCATCCTTTGCAACAGCAATGTCCCAAGCTGATCTTCCAGGACAGTCTCCCATGTAAGTTCATACCCTTATGACCATGGATACAAAGGAAGGCAATGACTGGAAATATCACATTCAAATTATAATGGCTAGTAAAAGTGTTGAGGGAAGACCAAGTAGCTTCTAAATGGGTCTATATTGAAACATCGAACACTGAAAACAGCGAACAATGTTTCGACACATTTTCAGCGAAAGATGAAAATGTCAAAATCACAGAACAGCAATTTTTTTTCTAGGGAAAGAAATTGCTGTTCCAACCAAAAAAAAAAAACACATTAAACACTTCCAAACACATACACACATACCCTAACCCCAATTGTACACCCCCACAAAAAACAGTAAACAACTGAATACACACATGCATGTAACCCAACCATACAGCTAACGAAAAAAAAAAAAAAAAAAACATTTTAAAATATATGCACTTACCTTAACCCGCACCCTAACCCTAAGGTCAGTAACTATTGTACATTCATGCTCGGGAGCTATACCGAACAAGGGACCACACTACAGTGCAGAACAGGGACTGCAAAGCATCGAAGCGGTCAAGCGACTTCTTTCGCAGGGAAAGAATTCACTGAACAGCCACTACGCTGTTTTGCCTGTTCACTATGTGTCGACGAAAACGCATTCGACAAAATACATTTTCGTCGTTCTAATAGGAACCCCTTCTAAACAAATATTCCAGGCTGCACTGTGGAAAAAAACCTGAGAGGTTCAATCTGTTACAGTGGAATGAATAACTGGTACTGGAAGAGGCTTATAACATCTGCTATAACAAAACTGAATGCAGTCTGTAAATCACTTTCATAGCACTAAATTAGACACTTTAGATACAGGCTTTTTGTTTGGAAATTAAATGAGAAGTTGTTGGTCTTTAGGCATAGGCCTGGTTTTGTACATAGAAAATCACAGTGGCTGGTGTATGTCCATACAGTGAAAGAGGAACTCTCCACAGCTGTTTTCCTTAACTAAGGTTGGGTTCAGTAGTCACCTTAACCATAAAGAAAGGGTTATTGTTTAAAGCTGATCTGTCTACATTGAAAGCCAGATACTACAAATCCACTGAAAGGGTTTGCAGTCCAGAGTTGTTCTAACCAAGGTAAGGGATATAACAAAGAGTTTGCTATGAAAGAAACTTCAACTCAGTTGATGCTGCAGATTCAGTGAGTAAGAGTCAGCTTCTGTAACACAAAAAAAAAATCCCTTTGGGAAAAGAATGTCCCAGTAGCACTTTAAAATCAATGTAAGTTTCAGGAAAGTCAGAGATGAGGAGTCTGTTTTCTGGTAAAAATTTAATATAGCAGATAAGTAGGCATTGACAGATTTGTAACTTGAGCACCAGGTCAAATATGTCAGCATGTAAAGCAGACCAGAAAGAACTAGAGCTGTGAATTAATCCAGACCTCTGAATGATACCCACACACAAGGAGTTACATCTGTTTACTTTTTTTTAAATGATTATCAATAGATGATCAATAGAGGTATATTAAACCTCCAGACACTGGACCCAACCCAGTTTGGTTTTGTCAAGGGCAAATCTTGCCTACTCAACCTGGTGGACTTCTTTGAGAAGGTCACCAAAGCAATGGATAAGGGTGAAATCATTCAAACAGCCTACATTGCCCTGGCCAGGTCATTTGACACAATACCCCACTTGGGCATTGTTGACAAATTCAAGAGGTTAGGTATAAACTCGTATGTCACCCAGTGGATAGCCAATTGGCTCACAGACAGGACACAGGAAGTTAGACTTGGGAGTCCACCTCTGGAAAGAGACCTGTCACAAGTGGAGTTCCTCAGGGATCAGTCCTTGGACCGCTCCTTTTTGGCATTTATTTTCAGAAGTCAAGACCAATGTCAGTGGTCTCTGGCTGACTAAATTTGCAAATGATTGCAAATTAGGAACTGTCATTGAATCTCACACTGAAACAAATGTTCTCCAGCAGGGGCTGACACAGACAAACAACTGGTGTCAGAGTCATGGACTAAAACTAAATGCAAAGAAATCCATAATAGTATCCTTTGAGAAGTCATCCATCCCTGGTAACTATCATATTGACACCACACCCCTTAGAGCTTGACCCAGTAGTCAGAGACTTAGGGACACACACAGATAGTAATCTAGCTTTTGATCATCATGTGTCTACAGTGGTGAGGAAATCATTCTATGTTGCACAACTTATAAACAAAGGTATGGTATCTAAGTCCAAGGAAGTCATTATTCCACTATATTTGGCATTCATCAGGCCTATCATTGAGTACAATGCCCCCTTTGGTATGCACCTAACCAGGCATATCCAACAAGTGGGATATCCACAGAAGTTACTCATTAAAAGAATACTGGGCATAAGTAATATGTCCTATGCAGACCGCCTCAAGTCCCTATCCCTGTATTCTGTCTCCTACAGGTTTTTGAGAGGAGATCTATGCCTGGCATACAGGACATTGTCAGACCTCACTCTGATGGATGTCCTGTATATTCACAAAACAAATGGTAACAGAATTAACCATTCTAAAGACTTAAACCTTGGCTGTGATACAGAAAGGACCTGCTGGAGAGATAGGTATGTATCCCAGTGACAACACCATCTATAGAACAGCCCCCCCCATCCATGTGAAGCAGAGTTCCTCCCTAATCCAATTCATGTGCAACTTGGACAATTGGATGGGAAACCAGAAATTTATCCCTGGTTTGGCACCTATGTCTCTGATGCAAACAGATAACGTGTAAATGGTTCATCTCCCAGGCCCATGCTTACAGTTATCAAGGGTATCAGATCTTGTCAGAGATTTGGGATGCATGACTAGGCTGAAAAAGGCCCTTGTGGTCATTAGCCAAGTAAACAACAAATTCACCACCATAACAGGTACAAGCAAGGAAAATCTGAGGGTAATGCTACTCAATGTTAGAAGTCTAAACCTCAAAATGCACTCACTCGAGACACTCCTTAAAATGGAGAACATTGACATCTGTGCAGTGACAGAGACCTGGTTCAAAGCTCCAGAGAGCACCCCTGCATTACCAGGCTATAATTCATACCACACCTTTCAGCCACCAAACCCGGACCGAAACACTAAAGGTGGAGGTGTGTCCATATTCATTAAGGATATCCACATCTCCAAGCTAGTTGCTCAGCATAATGCATCCGAGATTATCCAAGTTCAACTAACTCTGGGCAAAACCGCAATCCAGATTGTAGCGTGCGACAGACCCCCCACCATGCCCCAGGATTCCCATTCCTCTTTTCTTGATACACTGGAAAATATTAAGGTACAACCCAACACTCTAATAATGGGTGATTTCAACTACCCCACCATTAACTGGGAAAACTACTCATGTACCAACTCTTTTGCTCAATGTTTTCTGGAAATCATCAATTCCAATGCTTTGGATCAACTTATCCACACCCCCACCAGAGGCAGCAATATCCTAGACCTGGTCATCACCAACATGGGTGACCGGTGTTCCACACCAGAGGTCAACTCCGACCACAAGCTAATCACACTAGACATCCACATCCCGCTCCCACCCCCCAGTTAGGAAAACAACCGTAAAATATTTCTCCAAAGCCAACTTCACACTTCTTAAGACAGAAGTGGCAAACTTCATGACACCCATGCAGATGGACAATAGAGGTACGACTGCTGAATCCTACACAAATGCACTTTATAAGCACTTACACGAGTGCATGGATCGTGCTATCCCTAACAGAACCAAGATGCTATCCTCCAAAAAAAGGAAGCCAATCTGGTGGTCTTCTGCCATAAACAAACTCTACAACAGAAGAAAGAAACTGTTGCAAAAAAGAGTAAAATCCCACGATTGGAGGAACTCCCTGGTCAGCCTCAGTAAAAAGCTGAGATCCCTCATAAAATCCTCCAAAGCTAGTTTTGAAAACAAAATTGTCACTGATTCTAAAGGCAACCACAAAGCATTCTATAGCTATGTCAAAAATCTCAATGGCAACACTCGGATCTGCTCTGAGTTACAGCACAATGACACTAAATATACAGAACCAACTGATATTGCCAACATCCTGGCAGATAGGTTCAGTGCTAATTTTACCCCCCTCTCACCCCCTAAAGGGCCCATCTTTATACTGGAAGAATTCAAAGTTCCTGTAATCACGGCTGCACAGGTAAAAACTTCACTCTCCAAAGCCAAGAACACAGCATCCATGGGACCTGACAACATCCCAGGCTGCCTCCTACATGAACTACAGAATGAACTGGCACCCCACCTAAGTACTATGTTCAGTCATAGCCTCACCTCAGGCTTTGTGCCCATTGAATGGCGCACCACGACAGTTATCCCACTCCACAAAGGGGGGGGGGGGCCACAACAGACCCCAGGAACTACCACCCCATTAGCCCGACGAGCCTCATCTGCAAGGCCATGGCACGTATCATCATGGAACTCATAAACAAAGACATTGGAGATCTCCAAACCCTGGATCCCACACAGTTTGGGTTTGTAAAAGGCAGATCATGTCTCCTAAACCTGATAGACTTCTTTGAAGTAGTCACCAAAGCCATAGATGAGGGTAAGGTGGTTCACACAGCCTATCTAGATCTTGCCAAGACATTCGACACCATCCCCCACTCTGGAATTATAGATAAACTCACTAAACTAGGTATAAATCACTATGTCACAAGATGGGTTGCCAACTGGCTCACTGAAAGAACCCAAACTGTGAAAGTAGCAGACTCCAAATCAGACTTCAGACCAGTGACAAGTGGAGTACCACAGGGTTCAGTCCTGGGCCCTCTCCTGTTTGGTATCTACTTCTCTGAAGTATAGGCTAACACAGAAGGTATTTGGCTAACTAAATTCACAGATGACTGCAAACTAGGAGCCATAATTGAAACTCCTAATGATGTGGACATCCTACAAAAGGGCCTCACTGAGACAGATGCCTGGTGTCAAAGACATGGTCTCAAGCTCAATGCCAAAAAGTGCATTGTCATCCCCTTTGGTAAAAAATCTGTACCCATGAACTACCACATAGGTGGTAGTCTACTTAACACCGAAAGTGTGATAAGAGACCTTGGGACACAGGTGGACAGTAGTCTCTCCTTTGATAATCACATCGCCAAAGTGGTCAGGAAATCCTTCTATGTGGCACACCTTATCACAAAAGGTTACTCATCCAGAAAAAAAGAGGTCATTGTTCCCCTCTACTCATCACTCATTAGACCCATTATAGAGTACAACACCCCTTTTGGTATGTACCTCACAAGACATCTACAACAACTGGAAAGGCCGCAAAAATACCTCACAAAGAGGATTACTGGCCTCAAACAGATGCCTTACGCAGACCGTCTCAAAAAACTCCAGCTTTACTCTGTCGGATATCGCCTACTCAGAGGCGACCTCTGCCTAACATACAAAGCTATGTCAAACCCAGAGCTGTTGGACATGCTCCACTTAAAGAATTCCCAATCCCTCCGAGCTACATGCTCTAGAGACCTAAACCTTGTCACCACAATAAACAGAACATGCTGGAGGGATAGATTCCTGTCCCAGAGACTTCCCATACTCTGGAAAAGACTACCTATCTATGTCAAACAGAGCTCCTTATTAGCACTCTTCAAGAAAAATCTTGATGATTGGATGGGTAATAGGAAATTCACCCCGGGGATCACTTCTGTGATTCTGTTTGACAGGGGCACAGGAAAACAATTTTCTTGGGTGGCGAAAGCCAGGGTACATTTTTGGCTAGGCTTGTATAGGCCCTAGGGCCAATAGCCTTGTACCTACCTATGAACCTATTATCTGAACTACTTTGAGAAGGAAACAAAAGGATGACTAGCCATCAGAAGCATAACTGGTTCAACCAGCTCCTCAGCTTTTCAAGTGAAGAGCAAAAAAAAAAAAACTCTCCACTGTAATAAGCCATTCGCAAAGATTGGCTTATTACAGTTAGTTTGTGGCCAGATGCACAATACACCTCCCCCTTCCCAGCAATTTAGGTCCCATTTCTGTGCACCTCCCCAACACTCCTTCAACTTATTTTAGTAAAAAAGTCATCTTTTTAATCTGTAGCAAACTGTTTGCTACAGTTTATACCCTGTCTGCAAAGAATGCTACTGCTATCTTGTTTTAACTTAAAAAATCTTTTTAAACTGTAGCAAACTACTTGCTAAAACTGTAGCAGACGGTTGCTAGAGTTTATACCCTCACTGCATGGAGTGCTACAGTGCTCAGGTTTTAGACTACCCATGGAGCTCTGCAGTGCACAGATTTCACCACAAATGCAATACCAGCTTTTAAAGGGAGATTGTGATTGGCCGATGACTGAATGAGCCTCCCCAACACTTTGCACATAGGGCAGTTACCCTTCTTGCCCTACCCTAGCTATTCTACTGCTAGCCTTTAATGCAAGTGGAGAAATTAGGTATTGAGTGCCTGGATGGGATTTGGTGAATGGGTCTCGAGTGGATGTAGGTGGAGAGGTTTAATCAACAGGCGAGTTATACATAAGAAAACAATACCTTATGAGGCCAAAAATGTGATTACGCGAATGATTTTGGATTTGCATTGCTTTGTTTTTGGAATTAACTTCGGTGGAAATAAAGGAAAGTATAAAGGTGTTGGGGGGCTGGAACCAGTGTATGCCAGTAACATCCCTCCAGTAGTGAGATTAGACAATAGAAGCCACTGTGCTTAGTTTAGTTAGTAAAGTAAAGTAGTCACAGCAAGGATTGCTCCAATAATGAAAAAGTTTCCATGACAAGGAGGGGTTGAGGGAGTACCTCTAAGGCATAAGTAAACACTGTCTACTAGGAAACTGCCATCACCTGAAATAAGATTGGCTTTTCAGAAAGTTATTGGGTAGTATAGTCATTTTCCAACCTTCACAGCTCTGAAAGTCAGGGAGTAGCAGTGGGTTCCATCCTGCTTCGCTTGTAGATTACTGTACCACTGAAATGTTGTCAGGCTGAATGGCTGATGCACCCTGTGGCAGGGATTCCAGAAAGACTAGGAGAAAGGAGGGCTGCCCTCATCTCCAGATATTGATTTCAAGTCTAGCCTCTTTAGATATTCGGACACTTTGGAGAGTTTGTCCATCATATCGCTCCCTCCCCCCTAGGGCAAATGCATATGTAGTGACTACCAGTGGTGAAGTGGGAACTTGGAAAGGATTACCCTGCATAAGACTAAGCAGATTCATTTTGCCAGCTATGGTAGCATAAGAGGATAAAGTCCAGATTATAACCAGGATAACCCATGTTTGATTATGGTGGCGTACCTAACATAGGAAGAGGAAGGAGGCGGTGGTCATATGCATTGTGAGGGAGGAAGATGAGGTATAGCAAATGCATTGCTTGGAGGGTATACTTTATGCTCACCAAGCCAGTGCCTAGTTGTAGACTTCAGTGCAGGTGTGTAGAAGTGTAATGTTATATGGGAAGGTATAGTGGAGCTCCACATAGAAATGGATCACATCCACCCCCAGGGGGTTGAGACATTGCAAAATGCCTTAATTGAAGGGATGTTAGTGAGGAAATAGAGCAAGGCCATAGGTACCTGAATGGTGATGAAATTATCAAGTAAAGGGAAAACGTGGACTATGTCTAATTTGATGGAGGCTTGATGGTCAGCAGGCATGGGAGCAATAAATCACAATGAAAAACAAAGACAGGGCAGAAGCATTTGCCAATACAAAGATTAGCCAGAAGCATTTGCCAATAGTAGATGTCTCTTTCAAACTCTGGTTATCTTTGCTTGCTGAGACATTTAGTCCAGTATTTATTATCACTAAGCTCATAATTTGATAGCTTGCAAATGTGCTCCTGGAATGGCTGGTGGGCATCAGGTCCATTGATCTGTGAAAGTGATGACTAGAAATTTTCTTAGAGTTTGAGCTGAAGTATCCTGTTCCACAGAAGCTGAACCTAATCCTAAGTCTGTATCTTATGGTGCTTAGTCTACAGTTAATGAATGTGAGCAGCTGGGTAGGTTTCATGTAGGACTTTACAAGTTTTTTATTATGACCTGAGATTCGAAAATGTGGGTAGAAATTTCTAAGCTGAAATCAGGCCGGTTATTTAAGAATCAGCTAGAAGCTGGCCATTCAGGTAAGGGTAAATTATGGCTCACTGCAGCCTTTGACTGGCTGATATAATTGATGTGTATTTGGTGAACATCATGGGGGCTGTGCAGAGGCCAAATGAGAAACTCTTGAATTGGTAGTGACTGGATCCTTACCAGATGAGAAGACATCAGCTGGACACATTCGCTGTCTTGATGTACAGGTAGGCATCCTGGATATTCAAAGAGCACAAACCATTTTCAAGAAATAAACGTGGAAGGATGAACTGCAGTGTGACCATTTGGAAGGTCCAACCAAGAATAAAAACCACTTGGCATGACAGGTTGCTAGGCCATATGAATCATGTATAGGTCTGAAGCTTTTTGTTTCTTTTGCACCAAAAAAGAATTTGGAGTAATTATCTCATCCTTTCTGGTCTGGAAGGAACTTTTAGATAGCTACTTTTATTAAAAGCTTTTTGACTTTAATTCTTGCTGCTACATTTTGATGGGTGAGAAACAAATCCTGTATCCTAATGACTGTGGATACCAAAATGTGAAACTGGATATCACTGTCCTTATCCATCTTACTGTTTTGTTTGGCAGCCATGCAAGAATGTGAAAGTTCAAACTGCTCTTGATAGCCTTCAGAGAGGTACACTGGGGCAATGCCTCAGGGATGCGTTTGCTGAATATCTAAAAGTGGACTCTAGCCCACCTGCTGCTGTAGGGGACTTTTCATTCTGGAAGGATAGCCTCTGTGGATTTTCCCTTGAGTTAGAGTTGTGTTGGTTCTTCTACTATTAGGGCTCCTTTCAGTATCTGTGAAGAGAAACAAAGGAAAATGGAATGTGACACCAATAGTGGGGAGGATTTTGCCCTCTTTTTTCAGTCATCACAATCAGTGCCTTCACTTCATGACCAAGGAGTTACATTCCTTGAACAGAAAATTCATAAAGGTTATCTTGCTACCATCAGCAAAATCAGTAAGTCTAAGCCAGATATGCAAAAACATTACAATGTTGAATTCCACAGATTTGGCCAAACCTTCATGGGGTTTGTATGATACTATCATCATGAGGTAATGAGAAATGCTCCAGTCATAAACCTCCATTATGTGTTCTTGATGCCAAGATTCGTCTTTTGAACTTTGCTCTCATGGTGAATTTCTTGGCATCCATGTCTTTGAACACACAATACAGTGATTATGAATGGAGATCTGATTATAATCCTGTATATGGGCCTTAGATCTTTCATTGTGCAAAGGAATTCATTCCTTGGATGATATGTGATTAAAATGAGGTCTGTTTAAGACTGAAGTGAATTATTTTCAAAATTTTCATCACCTATATTAATAATATATTAATACATCTTACAGATTATTTCTCACTAATCCCAAAGTTTGCAGCAGTCATACACACCACTGTTTGCCTACAACAACTGTTTTGACACCCCCAACAGCAGAGACCTAGTATAAGAAACACTTAATATACTTTATGTGGTGCACTAAAGTGTGATGGAAGTGTCTGTAGACCTGACTGGGGCCCCAAGGATCTGATCCTCATATTACTAAGTGAAGGAAGTCATGTGAGCTATAGTAATATGGCTCTTTGAAGAGGAGTTGTGTGTCATGTCACACTTCCTTTTTCCAATATACAGCAAGCTGCTCTCTGTTGCCAAGATGCTTCATGTTTTGTGCATCTGTAATAACTGTTTAAGTTGCACATACAATAATGTCAATAGACAATGTATGCTACAAAACAATGTCAGAATAGCCTTGTTTCCCATGAGATTTTAAGTCTGCTTGACACTAAAGACTGTTTTTGGTTGTTCTCTAAAGCTGATTGTGAGCATGTTCTCTGTCCATCGTGCATGTTTAGCTAAAGCAGTGTAACAATTTAATTTATTTCTTAAGTTCTGAATGTTTAGTAAAAATATTTATTTGTATTATTTGCAGTCAGAATTTCAATCCTGCTTTTATTTTATTTCATTTTCATGCCAGTGGACAATCACAATGTTATCCATACCATTTACTTAGATTTTAGCTCAAAATAGCTTCTGTGCAATCAGTACCAACTTTTCAACTTTCATGTTAACTTCTTTAGAAAATGGAAGCTGTGGATTCAGTGTGTTGAATTATATTTCACTGCTGATAGTCTTGACAAATCAGAACACATCTAGTGTGCAGTTTTCCTTCATGTCAATGGATAGGAAGCAATCGATATATTTAATATGTTTAAACATTCAAAGGAAGAATATTTTCTATATTTTAAGTTTGTCAGTATATTGTGAGCCAAGGATGAAATGAGGTATATGTCAAACATGTATTTTTCTTTCTAAAAATCAAGGGCTCCAAAAGTTAACATAGGGGCATATGACTAGTTTAAGCACAGAGTGAGAGAGTATGGCTCTGGCAATTTAAATGAGTCTCTACTAAGAAAGAGAATTCTGTGTGGAATAAAAAGGTAATCAGGTCAAATGCATACTGTAAAGACAAGCAGATCTGAAAATGGAAAAGACATATTGTATCTGTGCAGAACAAGTGAACTCACTAATGCTCAGCTAAAATGTACAATTAGAGAGGGAATAATGTTGTAATTTAAATTATGGGAGTGAGAAGCACAGCAAGATGATCTGCTATAAAATAATAAAAGCAGTTCTGAGGTGTTGTTGGGAACCATTTTGTAGTCACCATGTAATCTAGCATCACATGAACACTCCAAAACCATCCATACCTAATGAAAGCTCTGTAGCTCCAGGTGTAAGAGAGCATGCAGCAGTGCTTGCCATATAATTTGTGGAATTAGTTATTTATAAAATGTAAAGCCAAAATAGTGTTGAAAGAATGTGTAAATGCTGTAGAATCATATGGATGGAACAAAGCAGAAATGTTTACTGGAAATATAAAAATGCAGGTATTGGATGCTGTGATAAAAAAAGCATTATTACTAAAATAAATTACATATGTAATACTGTGAATACAGTTCATATTGCAAACCATAGCAAAACTAATTGCCAGATAAAAAAGTTGTTGATTATTGGCACGCTTATAAAAACTAAGTTAGATACTGGGACTAGATGCAGGATCCTGACTGACTCTACCAAAATGTCTTTAATATTAAGATATACATAAAAATATCTGAATTTTAGCATCAAACTGTTCAAGTTCTCCATGCTTGCCTTTGCCTCATTCTGATCATAAATAATTCTGTGAATCACGTTTGACTAGAGTGTCTGCAAACCTAATTTGAAAAAGTTATTTTGTCAAGATGAGTCACTTCCAGCGAATTTAAAACAGCCCAATATTTAGGTGGGATGACAGTTATGAAAAGCTTGGAATTATAAGAATAATTAAAATAATTCATGCTATACTTATGCAGAATAACAGCCCTGTGCCAAAGCAGTCAGTGCTCTGAATTTGAGCATATAAGAAGACAGAATCATACTCTGAATCTTTTCTCTCGCCCTCATAGAAATGCAGAAAGCTTGCCGAAGGCACACCACATGAATGTTTGAGAATTATTTTTATGCAATACATATACAGTCTAATAACGCTTCTGATGAAGGAGTTCATTCTTTTAATGCTTAAAGGAATGTTTTTGTATGATGATGGGTAGTCAGAAGAAAGATAAAAGATTTATGTGGTTAACCTTTACAACGGGCAAAAGCATAAGGAGAAGAATAAAGAACTATATCTGAAGGTACTTGCATTGTAGTTATATACTAATTATTTTAACATTATAAAAAAATAATTTGTTACCATGTAGATAGTCCACCAAACCAGGGTTCTAAGCTGCATATTATCTAATGACTACATTTAAATTGTTCACAAAGCACAAATTCCATTTTGCTGTGTATTACACTGGCATAGCAGGTTTACTTTTACAAGATTGTACATTTGACAAGTACACCATGGTATGCCAGACATCTAACATTTAAATTTATATTTTTTCTAAAAGATTTTTCGGTACTTACATATTATCACAACCACAATGCCAATTCTCAATGTTTTCGCGAAACAATTACTGTTAAACCTCAGCAGGGGTGTGTAAACTCCGAACTAGTTTTCAGAGACATTGCTTGTAAGCCCGGAAGATGGAGAATGGAAAAATGCCTCTCCCTGGGTAGCATCCTTTACCAATGATTTTCAACTGTCATGGAAGGTAATACTCGGTCAGAGCAGGCCCTTTTAGTAAAGAAAACCTTGTTTCTAGACCTACCGTTTTACTAATTGCTCCAAATCAGGACCAGTATGGTAAAGTACCGATTTTTTTTTCTGTTACTTTAAAAAGTGAAAAAAAAATGTTCTCTGTCTTGCTAATGATACAAGGGCAATATTTTACTTGGTACTTACATATTATCGCAACCAGATTTTTGCGCTAATGCTGGTTGCTTCTGTTTAGGTCATATAGTAGCACTGCAGTGTTATGAAGGTTAGAGACGTGTTCTGTAATGTTTTTGTACTTTTAGGAAGATTTATCATTGAAACAGCTCATAAGATAAGGTTCAAAAACAGGTTTCCCCTTTTACCACCAGCATCTCCTGTCAGTTAAGCGAGTCCCATTCTACTGCGAACGTGTTCCTTCCACATGCTGTAGTCGGTGAAGTAGGAAATCTCTGTTTTCAAACCTGTATTATTTATCAGCCATTTCAATGATGAAGCTACCTAAGTCCACCAAACCTGTTTCTAACCTTCATAATACTGTCGTACATGATCCAAAAAAAAAAAACCAAAAAGGTAAAGCCGAAGAAGTAGTAGTCCTTCACCAAAAGGAACTGCAGTACAAAGTAATCCATTCCACTAATCGTAAGCTAACTCCTGCATTCCTTTCAGCCCAACACACGTACACACACACGCAACCACTGTGATCCCTGAATTCAATGCTGGACGTATTTAAAGGACGCTACCCACACACCTCAAAATTATGTCTTACTAGTTTTTTTAAAACCCCTACCGATATCCCCAACAGACCTTCTGCCAGTCTACCCTTCGATATCACACTTCAGTGAGGCCATTTCAGTAAAAGTGAAGAAAGTAAAAGAGGTCGCAAAATCTGGTTGTGATAATACGTAAGTACCTTTTACTTAAAGACAAAATATAATGATGGACAATATTTTAGTCTTTAAGTAAAACATTGTCCCTCTATCATAAGCGAGGCAGCCAAAAAAAACACTGAGATAGTGGCCATTGTTATAGTCCTAGTATTCTTTAAACAATACAAAATATGGCAAGTCTTGGAAAAAAAGTTTTCCGCGACTCCTAGCAAGTTAATGACAATATGGGAGGAACATAAAGTTGGTCCTCATTTAATCGCCCTATTTGCAACCTGAAGAACAAGAAACATATCACACTAACATATTTCATCCCATGGTAACATCAGTAGTTGGACTACTGGAATGTAAACCCTTCTTTCCCTACATTAATTTGACCTCAGAATGCCAGTCCCAAAAAGTCTTATCTTTGCAACGGAAGTCCAATGTTATGTACTAATAATGGTAATGTGCTTGCGTGATCTGTGATTAGATGCAAATACCTAATTCAGCTAGATGTGCTCTAATGTTAATGTGTAATAACTGGGACCTTGCTCTCTGAGATGAATGAATGTAAAGCTATGCCAGTAAAGAAGCATCAAGAAGCAATCCAATCTTTTTTTCTATTTTTATTCAAATATCTTATTCAACATAAAAGAATTGCAACAAATGTCACTCAACCTCGGATGCACGAAGTACATTTAAGCAACACCAACTGACCACCCCAACAGACAAACTCTTTTCCTCTCACACTAGAAGACGAATGAACATAATTACAAATGTATGTCACATCTTCGTACTGCTCCCCAACCCATTATCGCAACCACATCCTTTATCAATGATTTTCAACTGTCACGGAAGGTAATATTCGGAGTTGAAAATCATCAGTAAAGGATGTGGTTGTGATAATACGTAAGTACCGATTTTTCTTTTTAAAAAAGAAGAAACTGATAAAATAATTAAATATCAATATGTACAACAAAGAGAGATGAAGGTATATTCTGTATTTTTACAGTATTTAAATGTAAATGCTAACTCAGTGGTGTAAACCTTGGCTCGAGATGATTGTCACTGTTGAAGTGACACCCTGACCCTGTGTGCAAAAATGGGAAAAGGGGTTATGAATGGATGGATATGTTTAATTACAAATGTAAGGGGGGTTGTAAGGTTTTATTAAATGTCTTATTATTTTCTTGTGAGAATTAATATTCATCTGTCCATTTGAAATGAATGTGTATGCTTTTCACAACTACAAGTCAAGATGGCACAAATTATTGCGCAATGTATTGAAAACATCTTGAATAATTCTGATACTTAAGGAACATCACGTCAACAGAGCAGTCCCGGTGGTGCAGCGGTATCGTTGTTACTTCACAGCAAGAGGTTCTCCCATTCGATTCTCTGCTGGAGCGCCTTCTGTGTGGAGTCTGCATGTCCTCCCCATGGTCAAGTGGCATTCGAAAGACATGCGTGAATGGATATGCCTTCGTTGAAGGTTGGGCATCGGCCTGGCACCTCTGCACCATAAAAATAGACTGCCAATCATTAGCGGACTGGAGTTCTGCTGTGGCGACCCCTTACCAGGAAAAGCTGAAAGAACAACAGCAATGTCAACAAAGCAGTCAACCAGCAAGAAAGAATATCTGTGCTAGTACAGGATGAAATATATGCAGTGGATATTTTTCATATTTTTTTGGAAACCGCTACTACATCAGAATTACATCTTGACTGTTATCAAAAAATCAACATAGGCACTCCTCTTTTTTTTTTTTTTTTACTAATGGCTAGCATGAACAGTCATATATGATTAATTTTATAATGTAAATATTTGCAAATACATCATAAAGCAAGTTGAGCTTATGTAATGCTAACAGCACATCATTCTTGCTTTGAGTTAGTCTGTACCATGTTTTCCTGTTTAACAGCTACTTACTTAATATGTGTAATAAACTGGCAATGCATCTGAATGCTTCAGGGTGATGTTCTTACTTGTGCACTAGAAATTAACACTGATGGTGTACTATTTTGAAATTTTTTTAAATTCTTGTGCTGTCTGTAAGGGTAAGTATACTAAGAATTCTCTTGAAGAAACATCTTCATTTCTTACTCAAGGATGAGTTTTTTTCTCATCAAGAACCAAGAGTGAACAAGACCTGGACTCCACAGAAGTTACTTGAGTCATAGTGAAACCAACTTAAATGACTAAATGTTCATTTAGCACAAGAACGAAAGCCAAACAAGACAAGTACTTGAGCTACATACTGTAGTTCCTCAGGATTTAATTAAGTGGATCAAAAGGGAAAACTATCCATTTTAGACAGTAGAAGTGATCATATCAACAATGTTTAATGTAAAGTTTTTCATCTCTGCTTGATTCTCACCAAAGACTCTGGAAATACAGGTAGGTAAGCCTAGTTCAAGGAAGTGTACTTAAGTACATCTGTGGACAGATATATGTTTTTGATGTTGCTGTTTGGAATCTCATTGGCTTTACAAGTCTTTCAGTCAGCTGTCGCTAACATCGTAGAAAGGTTTAATGATATAGAGAAAATCAGTGATCATATTTTAGTTTGAGGTACAGATAACCTGAAACATTAAGTTGGATTAAAGTAAGTGATATGCTGAGACAGGCTTAAAGTTGAAAATAAAGAAGCAATTACCAAATCTGTGCTTGTTCAACTACACTGGGCCACATTTCATTATTAGAGGGGCTTAACTAAACCTAAAGAAAAACATCAATGTGAGTAAAATGTAAAGGGTCTCTACAGCATTTATAATAGTATCCATCCACCAGTCCTCTATCCATACGCACAAGTCACAGTTAACTCCTGCAGCTACCCAGTAACAGCCACTACCATTCACAGAACGTACTAGACAAGAAGGGAACAAAAGTAGATTATCAGTCCTTTTTTAATAATACTACCACACACACACACACACACACACACACACACACACACACACACACACACACACACCTAGGGAAAAATGAAAGTTGCCAATAGCTTATCAAGTGTGTCTGAGTGGTAGAAGGAAACTAAAGCCCATGGAGAAAACCTATGAAAACCCAGTTTGGACATGCAGGCTCCACGCAAAAGGCATACAGTATAAGACTTAAACTGAATAACCTTTTGCTGTGATGTAATAAAGCTACTTAATTTTGCCCAATAGGTACAGTATGCACTCCAGCCTAGACCATGATTCATTAAAGGGAGGTGCATACTGCTGTTTGCCTTACACTGACCTGTGTTAATATCTGTAAAATTGCATGCAGTGCCATTAGCTGCTGGACATGTTGTAGGTCCACAACATGCTGACACATTGCTTCAGGCTCCCCCTGCTGCTGCTATCCTGTCCTGAACAAGTGAAATATGGCACGTGTACATTAAAAACAACCACCACCCCCAAAATGTATCCACTGATATCATAATGTTACATTTATTCACGTATATAAAATCACAAATGTGTCTTTTGGAATGGACAAGTTTATAGCATGCCAAAGGAATCTAGTTTTAGGCCAAGTGGTTTGCTTTGTATATTATTTCTGTAATCCAGGAATACAGATTAAGGATGTAAATAAACAGCATGTTTAATACGTACTGGAATATGCTCACATGATCAGAGATGAGGTTGTCATTATAATAGTTTAGTACTGTTCTGGACATAGTTATGATGTTTATTTAGTACAGATTTAGTGGTCCTACATTTTAAAGACTTCTGATGCTGCAGTCTGCTGATTTTGTGAGGCTTATTTAAAGATAACAGGTGACTGGTACTACTGGGAAAATGCTGGAAGGACCATGCTGTTTCATTTTTAGTTTGTACTTCACTGGAACTGTATAACAGAGATTCAGTGTTATTTTTATCGGAACATTTTGTTGCCATTTCCCTAGCAGATACTTGTCATACTGATGAATATAATGAACCAATGCGATTATATTTGTATATTGTGAATGAGCATAAGGGTTACCTACTGTCCACCAAAGTAGGTGAAAATCTTTCTTTGTTGTTTCCTCTGCTGTTCACGTATCTTTGACGTGTACCTCAATGTGGTGTGCTGATAGTTTATAGCACTGTTGCTGGCTTACTTTTACTTCTGTTTATAGCCTGTGTGACAGGCATTGTGGAGCTCTAGGTCTGCTGCCTGCTGTACTGTCCTACAAGGGGATGATTCACCAAAGTTCTGCCTTCTTTACAATAATAGTACAGATGGTTTTCATGTCATACTTTGAAAATGATAGGATCTGGCCATGTATGTGATCCATTCAGTTCCATCAGTGTTGTGCCACCATATGTGGAAGAACTCAGCAGTTTTCTTGTTATACAGTGTTGGTATAACATCCAGTGTGTGTACTCCTGAGGCTTTCTGTTACGCATTTTATGGCATTTTGTTCATGTGATGGTATTTCTCATCTAGTTTGCTGAACACTACATCAGTGTGACATAATCATTAGTGAAGTGTTACGTATATCAGTGCTTATAGTCTATGGTAGGACTGTGGTAAATGCTTGACTTCACTGTAGTTAAGTTTTGTGAATTATCGAGGATTGTGAGTTGCATCATTTTCATACCTACTGTGTACCTGGTCTCCTTTCTGTGTGCAGTTGTTGTGTCTTTCACCTTTTCCCAGTTAGGGGTTGCCACAGTGGAACTCCGGTCCACTAATGATTGGTAGCTTATTTTTACATGCCGGGTTACCAGCCCTGACGCACAACCTTCAACGAAGGTACACCCATTCACGCCTGTCTCCACGCAGAAGATGCTCTAGCTGGGAATCGAACTGGACAGCGTCTTACTGTGAAGCGTAATGTATGTAATTACTCTAGGGAGGTTGTGCACATTTATGAATTATACAGGGCTTTGGTGTATGCTCTAAACTGTTTATCAGCTTTTTATTTTTTGTTTTTCTTGATCATTATCCTTTGACAGCCTACCTCAGTGCCTCACATTCATCACTGGGTCTACCTGCAATGACCTAACTTCCCAGACTACCCTGCATATCATTGGAGTCAACATGGATCCTAAGGGTAGCTGGGGGTGGGGGGTGGATCTAGCCATCATACTTTTCCCCGGGGGAATTTTTTCTTATTATGCCCTACCGCATTACCCCATGATCCCTTGCTTATGTCTTGAGTGAGGGCATGCAATGGGGACATTAAGTATTACCCTCCCCACCTCAATTTCAGTCAACTTCTTCACCCTAATCCCAGCTTGGATCATGCCTCCATAATGTCTACAGTCTCTACGAGTTATTGTTATGTGGGAAATGCCTCTCAACTGGCCATAGTCAGAACTTCATCCCTCTATGCTACCAGAGTGTCTGTTTACTGTGTATCAGCCCTTCACAGTTGTGGGTCAACTTTATGAACCCTACCTTCCATTTTTACAGGATAGTCAGCTCCTTAGAGCATCTGGTAAATGGGCATTTATTCCTATTTTGTGTAACATCAGTGGAAATGGATGCTGATGCTTTTGGTAGCTGCCTATAGTCATCAAAACATTTGTAAAAGAAGCACACTTAAGTTGAACTGTTACTTTTAATTTGCACTGTGGTTACTCAGCTTGATTATAGATGCAATTACAATCATCTGATGTATCTATAATCACTGGATAACAAATGCTGAATAGCAGTAACAGTTAGGTATTACTGTGACAGGGGGAGGTTTATTCACTGTTTTTGATTCATAGTGGTACACACTGACAATGTGAGAATGGGAGTGGCAGAGTGGGGTATCTCATTTTTTGCAATGCTGTATAGTACTTTCTGAATCAGAATGCTGCAGACCGGAGTCTCTATATCTGTCTGTACATCTTTACCTCTCTCTCTCTCTCTCTCTATATATATATATATATATATATATATATATATATATATATATATATACATACACACATACACACACACATATATATATATATATATATATATATATATATATATATATATATATATACACAAACACACACACACACACATATATATATATATATATATATATATATACATATATATACACACATACACACACACATATATATATATATATATATGACGTTCCGCTCACCAGACTGAGTAAGGAGAAGGTCACAGTAAGCTGCCTGTCGGGCGCTAGAATCCGCCACATAACGCAAGCACTCAGGTCTCTCAACAGCAGGTACAAATATGACTCAGTCATTGTCCATGCTGGTGTGAACGACCTGAGACGTACCTCCTTGGACTACATGAAAAGAGACATTGAGGAGCTCTCTGATTATGTAGCCCAGGCAGGTATGACCCTGACCTTGAGCAGTATCCTACCTTCACCAAGAATGATGCCACAATACAGAGATAAGATGATCAGCTTTAACAATTGGCTTAACCACTGGTGTCATTCAAAGGGGATCCAGTGTCTGTCTGCCTGGGATGACATGCTGGACAAGCCACGCTGCTTCGCAAGGGACGGCTTGCACCTGTCACCCCTGGGATTCCAGATATTGGCAAAGGCTCTTGCCACCCCCATAGTGCCTTTTTTAGGCAAGGCTCAAATTCTAAACCTACCACCCTAGAACACAAAAAAGGAAAAAAACTAAGGGTAATGCTGCTCAATGCCAGAAGTCTAAATCTCAAAATGCACGCACTCGAGGCCCTTCTCAATATGGAGAACATCGATGTCTGTGCTGTGACAGAAACCTGGTTCAAGGCTCCTGAGAGCACCCCAGCACTATCAGGTTTTACCTCATATCATGCGTTCCGGCCCCAAAATCCGGACAATACCAAGAAAGGAGGGGGGGTATCCATATTCATCAAGGACACCCACACCTCAAGACTGGTGGCAACGCACGATGCATCGGAGACCATCCAGGTGCAATTAACCATAGGCAAGACTGCTCTGCAAATTGTAGCATGTTACAGGCCACCCTCACAAACTCAGGAACCTCACATGGCCTTCCTGAAAACACTAGAGGGATAAATGTATCACCAAACACCATCATACTAGGTGACTTCAATTACCCTAATATAGACTGGGAACACTACTCAAGCCCAAACACCCTAGCCCAAAAGTTCCTGGAATTCATAAACTCAAATGCCATGGAACAACTAGTCACCATCCCCACAAGAGGAGATAACATACTTGATCTCATCATCACGAACATGGGAGCACAATGTTCAACACCGGAAGTATACCCCTCACTGGTGAGATCAGATCACAAACTAATCTCGCTGGAGGTCCTCATCCCACCCCACCTGAAATAAAAAGACCACAGTAAAAACTTCTCGAAGCCGACTTCACACTTCTAAAGACTAGTGTGGTCTCCTTTAAGGCCCCGAGCCGGGAAAACAGTACTCAAGCCGCTGAATCACTCACAAATGCCTTCTACCAGCACCTGCAGGACTGCATGGATAAGGCAATCCCAAGCAAAACAAAGACTCTCTGTACCAAAGGCAAGCGTCCACTCTGGTGGACCCCAGCCATAAACAAACTCTACAACAAAAGGAGGAAGCTACTACAAGATAGAGCAAAATCCTTAAAAGGTAAGACACCCTTGATCACTATAAGTAAAAAACTAAGAGCTCTCATAAAATCATCCAAAGCAAATTTTGAGAGAAAAATAGCTAAAGACTCAAAAGACAATCATAAGGCATTCTTTAGCTATGTTAGAAACCTGGGAGGAAACTCCCAGATATGCTCAGAACTAATCAAAAATGATGTGAAGATTACTGATCCTACAGACATTGCCAACATACTGGCTGACAGGTTCAGTGCAAACTTCTCCTCCCCTCCCCAAAAGGAGAGATATCTATACCAAACGATTGCAGCCCCCCAAACATTTCCAACGCCCAAGTTAAAACTGCTCTCTCCAAAGCAAAAAACACAGCATCCATGGGACCCGACGGTGTCCCCGGCTGTGTGCTCCACGAGCTCAATGAGGAATTAAACCCACAACTAGGACAGCTATTTAATCAAAGTCTTACCTCTGGATATGTACCCAGGGAGTGGCGCACTGCAACTGTGGTCCCACTTCACAAAGGCGGTGCTTCCACCGACCCTGGAAATTACCGGCCTATTAGCTTGACAAGCCTTATCTGCAAAGC
The DNA here is from genome assembly GCF_019279795.1 of Protopterus annectens. Lineage (NCBI taxonomy): Eukaryota > Metazoa > Chordata > Ceratodontiformes > Protopteridae > Protopterus > Protopterus annectens. The sequence goes on from NC_056743.1 coordinate 607,804,143, forward strand.
CATGGAGAGGATCATAATGGACCTCATAAATAAAGACATAGGGAATTTGCAGACCTTGGATCCAACCCAGTTTGGCTTTGTCAAAGGCAGATCATGCCTTTTAAACTTGGTTGACTTTTGAAACAGTCACCAAAGCCATTGATGAGGGAAAGGCAATCCATACAGCCTACCTGGATCTGGCGAAGGCCTTCGATACAATACCTCACTCGGGTATCATTGAAAAACTCAGCAGCTTAAATGTTAACCCATACATCACAAGATGGGTTGCAAACTGGCTGAGTGACAGAACCCACAGGGTCAGAGTTGCTGGCGCCATGTCAGACTCAAAGCCTGTCACAAGTGGGGTCCCACAGGGCTCAGTCCTGGGCCCACTCTTGTTTGGCATCTACTTTTCAGTACAAGCAAACACAGGAGGGTTATGGCTGACAAAGTTTGCAGATGACTGCAAACTGGGAGCCATAGTAGAAAACACATCTGACACAGATATCCTTCAGAAGGGTCTCACAGAAACGGATAACTGGTGCCAGAGCCATGGCCTAAAGTTAAATGCCAAAAAATGCATAGTCATACCCTTCGGGAAAAACAAGGTTACCCCTAGCTACCAAATAGGTGGCAATCCACTGAGCACAGAAGAAGTTATCAGGGACTTGGGGACCCAGGTTGATTGTAGTCTGTCATTCGACACCCATGTAGCTAAAGTAGTTAGGAAGACCTTCTACATTGCCCACCTTATCATGAAGGGATTCTCATCTAGATCAAGGGAGGTCATGGTCTCCCTTTACTCATCACTCATCAGACCAATGATTGAGTACAATGCCCAATTCGGAATGTATCTGACCCGACACTTGCAGCAGCTGGAGAGACCACAAAAGTTCCTCACCAAAAGGATAAAGGGTCTCAAAAATCTGTCCTATGCTGCCCGACTGAAAGAACTCCAGCTCTATTCAGTCGCTTACCGCTTGCTCAGAGGTGACCTTTGCCTAACATACAAGGCCATGTCAAACCCAGATTTGATGAATATGCTTCACCTCAAAAATCTAGATCCACCAGAGCCACAAGGGCGGAGACTTAAACCTCGACACGGCTATTAATAGGACGTGCTGGAGGGATAGATTCATCACCCAAAGACTCCCTATGCTGTGGAACAAAATCCCGGTATATGTGAGGCAGAGCACCTCGCTGGCCTTGTTCAAGAGAAATCTTGACCAATGGATGGGAGATCGCAAATATACCCCAGGGATTACCTCAGTGTCACTGCTCGACAGAGGCACAGCAAAATAATGGGTATAGTTCCCCATACTTAAGGGGTGGCGTAAGCCACAAAACGATGGGCTAGGCTTGTAAATGCCCTCGGGCAGATAGCCTAGTATGAACCTATGAACCTATATATATATATATATACACAAACACACATATATATATATATATATATATATATATATATATATATATATATATATATATACACACACACACACACACACACACACACACACACACACACACACACACACACACAGATATAATTAAATATATATATATGCATATATGATCAGCTTCTAGTACTCGAACAGCCATATCATTGATTTTCATTTTTGTGAGACAAAATTCACGAAAACAAAGTACCTGAACGGCAAATTTTTTCTAGGGCGAGTAAACACTTGCCCAAACATCAACGAAATACACCAGAGTAAATAAAACCCTGTGAAAACTTCATCATTCCGGTACTTCATTTTCACGGTTTTTGTCTAACAAAAATTAAATTTTATGATATGGCCATTTGAATATTACAAGAGTGTGCGTGTGTGTGTGTGTGTGTGTGTGTGTGTGTGTGTGTGTGTGTGTGTGTGTGTATATATATATATATATATATATATATATATATATATATATACACACACACACACATACGTGTGTATATCATAATGTCAAAAACCTGTTAATTGAGCCCATAATGTTGAAAACTCATTTTATCCAAACTCATTTCATTGAAACTTAATTCACAAGAAATATACCTTATTTATATATGCTAACTCCATGATCGAACAACCATGCAGAGAAGAAAATAACACACACAGTGAATCAGTGCTCAAGAACATACGCGCACACACATCTACATATCTGGGGTTAGAATATGTTTCTGAACATCACATTACACACATATTGTACTAGATTAAGTTTCTAATAACTCCTGTGATAAAAATGACATCATGGCATACTTGCTACTCAGTTCTGTACCAGGGGTTAGCTAGAAAATTCTATTTTGTACTCAAACTCTTTTTACTGTCCCCAAACTACTTGGCATTTCAGAAAATGGATACATCTTTCAAAATGTTGCCCCATTGCAGCTATTAAATGCACACACCATTTTCAGTGGCTCCCCCTAAAACTACTAAAGGTACTGTTTTTAAATTTGCAATATTGTGTATGAGAAAGTTATGTACTTGTTGTTTGAGGCATTAAGTTAGACAGTTGCAAAAAATAATATAGCCTAAAAAAGTTACAAGGTTTGAGTGATGCAAAGAAAAAAGTGTGCTTTGTAGCATACAAAATGTCTGCCTGGCTACACCCTTGTTCTATACAGTTCTACACTTCTCAGTGAAATGAATTTTCAGTGTTATGAGTTTTGAATGGAACAGGTATTACTTGGAGTTTTAATTTTTATGACTTTTCAGTGTTATGATAGGGATTCGTATACACACATGGAGGTGATTATGCTAACTGCCTTGAGGTGCCATTTTAAGCCTAGCTAATAACATGAGGTTAGAATCAAACCCTGCACCTTGTGTTTATGAGGCAAAGACCTTAACTATTATACCAAACTGTTTCCCCAACAGATATATAACTTCCATGGTATATGTTCTTTGTCGCCGAGCAGCTGTTGAGTTGTATTTAAATAAGAATAGTATTGGGAAAAATCCTGTCCTAGATGGAACTGTATGTTTGGGGGGGTGGGATCTCTCCCAAAACATATTTCTGTTTCTTTTCTATGAGAATTTTCATGTTCATGAATTTTATTGATTTAGAAATTGCAAATTCAGTATAGTAGCACTCCTGAGTGTGCCTCCCTTCTGATTAGGCAATAAGCTGCCCCATCTACCTGAGTTGGTGGTATCTCGTACAGATGTTAAAGATCTCATAGCACATATTGGAAAGAGTAGAAATTGTTTTATTTACACATCTTGCACATCAGTATTTGCATATCATATTTACACTTTTCTTTATATACACGTACAAGTATTATGATACATTATTATATATTTTAACACCTTACGCTCCTGGCACTTCATTATAACCCTCCATATCCCATCAGCCACAACCATCTTTTTATTTTCAACGTTGTCGTTATCATTTATTTTGTTATAGCGTTCTTCTCATTCTCTTTTCCATAAACAACATATTGCAACAAATAGAACTTTATTCCATTTTCTGCTGCCACCTTACTCCTTTATTTATAAATCTTCTACAATATAATGTTTATATCCCTATTTTCAAATTTCCATTCATAAGTCCTTCTAGGAGCCTTTCAAACTTTTTTTGCAGCCAACAGCAATGTTTGAATGTTTATTCCACATTACATGCATTTCACATTCTTTCCTCGCTTGATTTATACTTCCTTTTCTCTTTAACTTAAAATCTAACATAATCTGCCACAATATCTCCCTTCTTTCATAAAATAAATTAAATCTGTTTTTCTTTTTTGTAATTGGATATTAACATCATCCCCTACCTTTCCCAATGACAGATAAAATATTTTCTTATACAAACTTTTTCTTCCTATTTTTAACTTATTAGCTTCAGTCTTTTATATTTATATTTTCTTCTCATATTCTTTTCCTGCAAAATTTTCACTTACTCCTTTCCATTTGTTTGACTTGTACTTAGCAAATATTGTTGTTTTCTTTCAAACAAGAACATTCCTATTGCCAAATTTCATTCATAGACAACTCAATATCCAGTATGAATGGAATGTGGCCAAATACCGGAAAGTGTTTATTGCATTTACCTTACCAATATTATTTATCATTATACAGAATCCCTCTTTCCACTGGATTTAATTTTGATTCCCACAAGGAAACACAACTATTCTTAATTAATTCTCCATACAACTTGAAAACAGATAAACACCACCTAAATAAGTCAGCTTCTTTAGCACAACTGTTTTCTGCATATATGCCTTTTTTCTTTATAGATAATTCATATCTATCTATGTTAATTTACTTATTTTTTAACATTCATCTCCTCTGTTCTATAAGTCTGATACTTTCCAAATTTCTCTCCTTGCACTCTGTAAATTTCATGAATCCGCATTTTTTTCCCAAATCCTGTACTCTTTTGGTTATTTAACTGCCACCTTACTTTTTCCACAAAACATAATGTCATTGTAATCACTCATCTCTTCTTTATCTTATTCTTTGCTATTAGAACTAAATCATCTGCATAAGACAACATTAAGGGCAATCTTACTTTGTCTTCTCTTTCCACTCACTTACACAAGTTTGCATTACTGCATTCATGTACTCAATGGGCACATTTGTTTTACTCCTCTTTTTTTCTTTAACATTTTCCTTAGCCATCCAGTAACCATCACTGAGACCCATGAAATGTCATATATTGACCTAGTCCTCCTCATCATTTTCTTTCATATCCTTTATTCCTTTAAAACATTCCACATTTCTTTATTATTAATACTGCCAAATGCTTTTGCAGCTTCACATGCTATTCTTCTTTCTTCATGTTATTCCTTTTATCATATAATCACCCCCTTCCTTCACTGTCACAAGAATTTTCACCTTTCTTCATTCCATCTAACATTCTCATCAACATTTTTTGAATAATCATGAATATTTTATAATCTGTGCCCCTTAATTCTATTGGCCTCCATTTTAGTTTTTCTTTTTCCTCATGTAAATTTTATCACATAATTACAAATATTTCTTATTTTATTCTTTCTTCCATGCATTCATTCCTAAATTTCAAAAAAAAAAAAAAATCAGATTAAAAAAAAAAGTCTTCATTCTCTGATTCAGTTAGTTCCTTATAAAACACATAATATACCCTGTCTGGTCCAGGTGCCAAAACTTCCTTTCTTGTATTTATTACATCTTCTAACTCTTATCTTAAAAAATATTTCTCTACATTTTTCACTATCTCCTTTCTTGTTTTCTTAAATTAAAAAAATACCCTCTTTCATCTTAATCTCTTCATACATTTCCCTTCATATCTCTCCACAGTACTAATGCTGTCTTCTTGTGTATACCTTAACTCTCCTTTCTTATTCATCATTAAATTTTACAGTTTTAAATAACATTTTACTTTATCCTTATTATATTCATATTTTTCTCTCTCCTTCTTCCTTACCTCTAATAAAATAATCTTTCATAATGTCTTTTAGTTTCCTCTTTTAACCATTTATTTTGTATACGTAATGTGTGTGTGTGTGTGTATATATATATATATATATATATATATATATATATCAAAACTTCAAAAATCATATGGCCGAGGACCATATGATCAAAGTTTTGAAACATTGAACATAAAATAAAAAAAAAACAAAGGTTTTCTTTTGCATTTTTGCAGGGAAGTAAGCCCCCCCTCCCTCTCTGCTAATTAAATATATCAACTCTGAGATCACACTACAACGAGGAAAATGGTAAATTTCTCGTTCAGCCCCATACAGCGATCGCCATTCAGAACATTTGAAGTTTCAAAACATCAATCATATGGTCCTCAGCCATATTATTTTTGAAATTTTGGAACTTCAGTGAGTGTGTGTGTGTGTATATATATATATATATATATATATATTTATATGGGTCTATGTTGTTAGATCGAAAGCACACATTGATCTAACAACATCGAACCCCATAAAAGCGAAAGTGCACTTTATCGAAAGTACACTTTCGCAAAAGCCAGTTTTCATAACCGTCAAAAAACAAAATAATAACCTCTAAACAGTATTTTTCAGGGGGCAAGACCCCCTGCATCCCCCATGTGGGGCTGCACCCCCCAATTTAATATTCTAACGCTGAGATCGCACTACAATGGGGAAAAGGAAATATTCTCTCATCCCCAGTGTACCATGATCTCCACAACAAGTTTGCTAGCTGTACAACTGCAGTATATGTTGATGTACAACTAACAAAACATGCAAACAGCATGTTTTCTCTCTTTTAAGTCTCCTTTAGCGAAAGTGCATATTCGATGTTATACACTTTCGCTAAAGTCAGTTCGACAAAGTGCAGTTTGATGAACTGTACATTTGACGTTCTGACTAGGACCCATAAATAAATATATACATATATATATATATATATATATATATATATATATATATATATATATGCACATGCTTGTGTTTGTTTGTGTGTGTGTGTATATATATATATATATATATATATATATATATATATATATATATATATATATAAAATGTGTGTGTGTAGAGAGAGGTCTCTTATATTTTTTCTTTATATACCATCTACCAGTAGGTTTAAATTTCTGTAAAAATGATTCATTTTTCAAATGTTCATCTCATAAATCTCCTTTTTTTTTCAAAATTCCATATCTACAATATTTTATGTTTGCCTTTTTAAACTGATTCTCTCTTTTATTTATGTTTTCCTATTACTGCCCATACTTTACTTCTTGATATCCACAGTGTATTTCTGTCATATCCTTTGAATATATATTACATAATTTGTCAGTCCGAAAAGTCCCCTCCTTATGTGTTAAAATCTTGTATGTAAATAACTTTGTTTAGACACAGATGCCTTGGAAAAGACAAGACAGTTTATTTAGTAAACAAAAAACAGATTAGTTCATCAGTCATAATAATCCAACAGCATAAGCAAAGAAAATGCAAAGGGCTAGGAAATCTCCCTCACAGGCTAGAGCACACGCTTTAATTTGTAGACTAGAATTTCATTCTGCTACATGGGATGGCAATGGTAATTTATTACTTGATAATGAGTGCAAAAAGTATGATTTGCTAGTTATACCAACAGCAAAGATATACCCTGTAATAGAGAAGGGGGTTAGTGCTGAAAATGAGACTTGGTAACACAAGTAGACAGAAATAATGTTTAACCAAACAGATTTTTCACATCTGATTCAAACTTAAAAGCAGAATCCAGGAAAATAAGTTTTAACTGGGTTTCACTAGGTTTGGGATTCTCAGGGTAATGCTATGCAACTGAATGGGGAGATAATGTATAGATGAGCTTGACTGCTGTTTATCCATACTTAAGATGATTATTATTGTAACACAGCCTGGCAGTTCAAAATGATGGGGTAAAAACTACAGGAAAAACAGCTTTTGGAAACTGTTTACCCATGTGGGTCACAGATGTAATAGCTCTCATGGGTATTGATATTTTGAAAGGGAGAGCCTTAGAAACCACATTAGGACCTTCAGTGCAGCTCTGCTCTGTGAACACTGTATTCACTGTAAAGCTATGAAAGAATTGATTCATATCTCCTTCCTAAAGATAATTGTAAAGCACAAAAAAAATATATATCCACTCCCTGGATGGCAGCAGAAATGGTTTACTATCAAAAACCTGAAATACACAAAGAACACCCATAACTTCCGAATGGAAAATGCAAATTCCTGAATACTAGTTAGACATAACTGCCAAATCTGTTGAACAAAACCAGCAGATTCGACATGTATGCTGAATATTGAACGTGACATCAGTGTAGGTGCAAGCATAAGTTAAACTCCTACACTGGCATTCACGTTGCACCCCCCCCCACACCCCCTGCAAACTATATATTCCAACTCCAAGATCGCACTACAGTGGGGAAAGGGATATATTTCAAAGTCTGCACTGTACCGTGATCTATAAGCATAACATTGAGTACATATCAAGCAATGCACGATTGCATTTGCTGATACGTACTCTCGCTCTCCCAACATTTGGCAACATGGATATCAGCCAACTACCATTCCTCATGTCTCTATTCGCCGAAACCATCATCAACATTTTGATAGTAAACTGCTGAAACATCAGAGAGAATGCAAACACTGTTCCAGGTGGGCAAAACCAAACTTTCTGTTCAATGGCTTTGTCCCAGTGGAAAAAGACTAATGAATTGTAGCAAATTAATGTGGCTTATGGAAGACTGAACAACTTTGACCCACTGCTTGCATCTGCTGTTCCAGATATCGATGCTATCATGGAAAATTTACCTTAATTTACTGAACTGTATCATTTGATCTTGGACTTAAATGCCTTTTTTACCATTCTGATGGCCAAGGAGAGTGAAGCTGAATTTGCATTCATTTGAGATGGCAGACAGCATACTTTCCCAATGATGCCTTAAAGGTATTTGCACAGTCTCATGCTATGCCACTAGCAGGAGTATTAAACTGCAATTCAAAAATTGACTGTATTTCATGACATTGTTTACATCATGTTTACTAGTAAGCAACCTGATGTGGACATTAAGTTGCAGACTGCAATTTGTATTGGAATAAACAAAATTATTTCTTCATGATTACTTCCCCTGACATGCTGATGTAAAACATAACTAAAAAATTGGAAATCATCCCCACTTGTTACAAGTTTTGAGAAAGAATATAAAAAATGTGTTATAAATCTGGACATCAATTGTTGTATTCTGTGAAATTGCATCAGCTCTAGAAGATGCCAAATCTCTATGAAATGCCTCCTGCAGACCTTATTTTAATTGGAAGAATGATACCACTGCAACCATTTTGTTTGATATGCCATGGACAAAAACTCAACTGCATTTGATGGACTGGGACATCTGCTATGCCATGGACAGCAAATAAGCTATGGATTGGGACAGGTGGAAAGATAAACCAAAAGATGTAAAACCATAAAAAATGCTGGAGTTATTCACTGCATGAAACCCTGATAAATGTGACAAATGCTAACATAGCAAGTGTTAATTCATATAGAAAAAGTTATTTAAAATGTGATAGTTGCTGCAACAATGGCAGCAAAAACATACTGAATTACAAAACGGTATATACTAAAACACCTTACAAAATAAGTTCATTTGTGTTGTATATAATTTTAAATTCAGAATTGCAACCATTATCTGATCATGATCCAAAAGTAGGGCAAAGAATAGACAATAGTATCATGATTCAAATAGCAGTGCGCAGATAGTTAAACATAGCATTTTTTTGCATCAGACTACAACAGATATCCTTAACTAGTTTTTGTATGAGCAAATATATCGGACTGACTGAATTAAAATTATTGCCATTGCTATGCCTTTGAAACCAATCTGAAATGGAAAGCTTTCATTCATCCCGACTATCAGCAAGTTACTCAACAAATTCTTTTACCACTACTAAAGACTTCGACAAATGTACATCAAACTGAGATCAGAAAAAATGAAGATAAAGGTACCATTATTGAGTTTTCTTACACAATTCAACAAAATCTCCCATGGGTAAAATAATGTTAATATCACTGCATCAGTTATTACTTGTAACTGTCAAATTTTTTCCTGTGTTTTATCTTGCCATTTGTATTATAACATGCTTAATAAGATCCAGCTGTTATTTTAAAGCATACATTTTCTTGGGCTTCTTGCCCAGCGTAAATTAACCAAATCAGGGAGTCGCATATATAGGGCACATGCATTCTGTCCCATTTTATTGATTTGGTTCCCTCATTGTTGGGCATGAAACAGCAAAGTGAACAGTAAAAACATAAGAACATGAATCTCCATAAATTAGTTAGATATCATGCTTGTTAGCCTATTATAGCATGATTATTACTGACCATGTTTTTAATAATCCTGCATTGATTAATCAGAGTTTTGCATTTAATCATATTTCTTACAAAGTTGCAGCTTGTGACCTTTCCATCCTAATGCCTGTGTAAGAAGGGGAAGTAGCCATGCTTTGTAGAGATATGTCTTAGACCATACTAACAGATTGGGTAAGCTAGTGTATAAGAATGAACTGAAAAAATAACATGGTGTTTTGTTCAGATATTCCAAACAAGTCAGGAAATCAACTGCTAAAATATTATTTTAGCTACTAACAAGTCAGCAGTCACAGGATTCTAGAAAGCACAGCTCAAATTGTCATCGTGTGTCAGCAGATATGACTTGTATGTAAAAATCATGACGCATGTTAGTTAACTGACCATCCTAATTTACTTTCCAACCTGCCTACTTGCTATTAGGATTCAAGTTTAATAACCAGTGTCTAAAATTTAATTGATTAATGCATCAGGATTCAAGATACCAGCTTAAATCTGATTCAGTTTAATGTAAATTACTTCATTGCTTGATACAAAGACTGCTTAGGCTGAGCAACTGTACAAAGTTGAACGAGGGTCTCTTGTATAGTTTGCAAAATAATTTAGTTGATTTTTGTAAATAGCCAGTTTTATCTTAGTTATTTTTTCATTAAACTGCTTTTAGCTGCAGCTTGGTGTGTTGTCTTTCTTCCATCTTTATTGCGATTTACCACTTAGCCTCAGTACCAAAATAGAAAACCTGCACAGCCCCCAAAAAATAATATACTTTAAGTATTATGTACTTCTGTATTTTCTCAGAAAATTGTTTCCTTTCACCTATATTTGCATATACATAAATCACAATTATCTTTACTACCTTCTCTTTCAAACTTCCATTGTGTACTAGTACATTTCCTGCTATCACTAGTATCCATATTCATTAACACTAGTATCCATATCCATTACCTATGCTTCTTTATATACCTGTACTGCAGTTCTTAAACATCCTTCCCTATTGTCAAACCTTTTATTCCCCTCATCATTTCAAAATTTGCACTTTTCCTTTCCTTCATACATCTTGTATATTATAAACATATTACATCCTCATACATTCTTCTACACCATTCACTTCACATCATCTTTATACTACTTACATTTAATGACACCACATTAACATTCGAATTAACCTTTGCCTTTTTGTTTTCGTCCCATCTTTTCATTTACTTTCCTTCATCTTACCTTACTAACTATAGGCAACAATACTTGTTTTTTCAGACTTTCCTCACCCTTCTCCTTTTCCTCACTTTCACTAATACCATATTTATTTGGGTCTATGTTAAATGAACGAACGATCGTAATGTCAAGTACAACATACTCAACACACTATGTTCGTAAGTTCAAAACCTCGAAACCTTAAAAGCCTGAAACAAACAAAATCGAAAGATTTTGTTTGTCCCACACCTTCCCTACACTAACATACAAAACGCACACATACAAACCCCTACACACACACATCATTCAAATACTTACACACCTACACAAACACATCTACTTTTAAAATAAAGTGGGGGGCTTCGACCCCCACACACCCCTAACTAAATATACCAGCTCCGAGATCGCCCTTTCTCCAATGTACAATGATCTCGGAGTTGGTATATTAAACAAAGCAGCCTCTTACCTAGCCATTCCGAACAGTGTAGCATGTCTATGTCACACTCTACACTGACTGGGATGGCCGACCAAAACATTTCATAACTCCAAAGTTCGACATTTGGAGTCTCCGATTTACATGAACGTTTGATCAAAGGTTGTCGAGTATGTTGTACTCGACATTTTGATTGTTCATTCATGTAACATAGACCCATTTATTTTCCATTAGAAACCTTTTTTTTAATTCCTTCATCATTTCTGGTTTCTGTACTTTTGCAGATTCTTCCCACTGTAACCATTTTTTTTAACATTTCATCATTTTCCTGCATTTCATATTTTTTCTTTCCCAATTCTCATTAATTCATTTCCAAGCCCTCCTGCTTGTCCATGTTCCTGTGTCTCTATATACTCCTTTTCACTAGTGTCACCATTTCCTCTTTCTTGTGTAATTAATGGACATTCAAGGCAGCAATGGATATGACACCCACATATCCTACAGTATGGCTTACAATTCATTTTTGAGTGACCATATTCTCCACATAAACCACACCTCCTTTTTTAAATTCTTGAATCAAGTATGTCCATTCCAAACAATATAAAACATGCTTTTGTGTGTTCTCAGCATTTTAAATTCTCCTTTTTCCCCACTCAAAATTATCACATTGGAAACCTACTGTAATTTATTGTCCTCAATTTTCGAGGCTAACCACACCTCTGAAGCTGTTGTCCATACTTTTTTCATCTAAAACTTTTTCACCTCATGCACATTTTGACATGGTTTACTATTGTTTATTCGAACGGAAAAACATTTTCCTTTCAAATAAACGAATAGTAATACCGAAAGTAAATAAAAAACTACCATTGACAATGTCAAACCAAATGCTCGACGCATTTGACTCGACATTGTTGTCAAAACCACTACGTGATAGCCATATATGAGCTGATGCAAATCAAACTCCTATACGACAAATCACGTTTTTGCAGGGGGCAAGCCCCCCTGCACCCTCCATGTGGGGGGCTGTGGCCCCCAAACCCCCCACTTATATATTCTAACTCCGAGATCGCACTACAGTTGGGATGTGGATGAATTTCCACTCCCCACTGTACCGCAATCTCCATGCAGATAGTCGACTTAGACTTATGCGAATGCAGTAGTGCATTCGCATAAGTGGAGTTGACTATCTGGTGCACAAATGTTGGTGCGTTCGACATTCTGATTTTCGGCACATTGCAGCCGACAGAATGTCGTTCACACAAACAATAGTAAACCTTTTGACATGCATTAAAAATAAAATTTCAGTTCTTCATCAATTTCTGTAGTTCTAAACTGTATAACCACTTTCCACTTTAATTGTCAAAATGTTGAAAGGACTTCCATCATGGGGGGGCCTGTGCCTGTGTGCCTGACCCCACTCACTGAGGCAGGAGCTCTCCAGACCCTGTTGCTGTCTGCACTAGCGCTCCCTTAAGGACTTTCATTATGGGGAGCTCTGCCTGACCTCCCTCACCCAGGCAGGAGTTCACCCAGCCCTGCCACTATCTGCCTCTCTCCCCCTTCCAGACGGGCCATGGTTTGTACCCCCTTACCCAGATGAGAGCTGTCCTGTACCAGTCACTTTCCACCCCCTCTCCCTTCCAGACTTCCATCAGGACTGACCCCCTTTGGGGTTCTACTTCTACACAGGAGAAAGAGCTCTTTCCCAGGGTTATATATCTCCTAACTGCTGCCAAATCATGCAGTGTTATGCGTGCTCTTGGAGCCTCTCAGGGGATCTTCACAGCCTCATGAATCTCTGCTGGGCCACGACGCCTAAGACAGTCCCTTATCCAGACTTCTGTGACACCAGTTCTCCAGTGTTCCTTGCACTTAGGGCTTTCAAACTCCCAGGGTAGATGGCCCTGGGTCCCCCCATCTCTGTGCTTTTTGTGGCACACCTCAGTCTCTCACCCCCATGGTGCCAGGTGCCAACGAATGTGCCTCACTTCAAGCCTCATGGCATGTGGACTCTTGCCTCCTGGGTGGTGCTATTCACAGAGTGGCATCCCCACAGTGCCTGGTGAAGGATGGGAGGCCAACCTGCCTTCCCGGTGTGAGATGACATGGCTGCCCTATCTCCCCTCTCATGGGGGCTGGGAGAATGGGATTGCAGACCTGGCTTCCTGGGGCAGCCCTCAAGTGTCCCAGTTTAGGTCCTGTAACAAAATGGTCACCTTGCCTAACGCACAGCCCTCCCTTACACCCAGCTACTCTCAGCACTTGCATCCATCACTCCTCCATACATCTCCTGTCAATTACTGAAATATTTCTCCATTACATAGCTTCTACTTCTTATAGGTCTTCTCTGTTGATCATTTTTTTTCTGAAACTAATGTCTCTAAACTTTACTTGTGATTTCATTACAAAACTTGTTTCACTTTCTGCATTTACATTACTGCTGCTGGCTTCCATTTTAATGATCCTGAGCCCTTGTAACAGCCCTCTGGCACCACCTACTGGCTTGAAAATTATAGGGAGAAATCCCCTGGTTCCCAAGCATAAATAATCTCTAACTAGTATGGATATCATCTTGGGTCTCCCCTGAGGAACAGGCAGTTATCCAAGTGGGACTAACCAGTCAACCAGTGTAGATAAAAATAAAATGCATGCAATATTCCTGTGTTTGCTATTTAATCATAGAACATTTCATTGCACCTATGTCACCATAAGGAAATAAAAGGCTGCTTTAGGAATTGTAATTATTTAGCATAAGTTATCCATTAGCAACTGTAGCTAAACAACCTTTCACAGGTTCATAGGTAGGTACTAGGCTATCAGCCCAAGGGCCTAAATAAGCCTAGCTAACAAGGTTCCCTGGCTTACGCCACCCAAGAAAGTTAATTTCCTGTGCCCCTGTAGAGCAGAGCCACAGAAGTGATCCCCGGGGTGTATTTCCTATTTCCCATCCACTCATCAAGATTTTTCTTGAGGAGTGCTAATGAGGAACTTTGCTTGACATAGATGGGTAGCTTGTTCCAGAGTATAGGAAATCTGTAGGACAGGAATGTATCCCTCCAGCATGTCCTGTTTATTGTGGTGACAAGGTTTAGTCCCTAGAGCATGTAGCTTGTAGGGATTGGGATTTCTTTAGGTGTAGCATGTCCAACAGCTCTGGGTTTAACATAGCTTTATATGTTAGGCAGACCTCTCCTTGAAGTAGGCAATATGCTACAGAGGAAAGCTGGAGTTTTTTGAGCCGGTCAGTGTAGGGCATCTGTTTGAGGCCAGTAATCCTCTTTGTGAGGTACTTCTGTGGCCTTTCCAGCTGCTGCGGATGTCTTGTGAGGTACATTCCAAAAGGGGGCATTGTACTCTATTATGGGTCTAATGAGTGCCGAGTAGAGGGGAACAGTAACCTCTTTTTTCTTGGATGAGAACCCTTTTGTGATGAGGTGTGCCACATAGAAGGATTACTTGACTACTGTGGCAATGTGATTATCAAAGTTGAGACTATTGTCCACCTGGGTCCCAAGGTCTCTTATCATACATTTGGCGTTAAGTAGACTGCTGTTTATGTGGTAGTTCATGGGTACAGAGTTTTTACCAAAGGGGATGACAATGCACTTTTTGGCATTGAGCTTGAGGCCGTGGCTCTGACATCAGGCATCTGTCTCAGTGAGGCCATTCTATAGGATGTCCACATCATTTGGGGACTCAACTATGGCTCCTAGTTTGCAGTCATCTGTGACCTCCATTAGCCAATGGCCTTCTGTGTTAGCCTGTACTTCAGAGAAGTAGATACCAAACAGGAGAGGACCCAGGACTGAACCCTGTGGTACTCCACTTGTCACTGGTTTGAAGTCAGATTTGGAGTCTGCAACTTTTACAGTGTGGGTTCTGTCAGTGAGCCAGTTGGCAACCCATTTTGTGATGTAGGGATTTATACCTAGTTTAGTGAGTTTTTCCCAAAGGGGATGACTATACATTTTTTGGCGTTAAGTTTGAGGCCATGATTCCGGCACCAGTTGTCCGTTTCAGTGAGACCTTTCTGTAGGATGTGTGTGTCAGCATCTGCAAACTTTGTCAGCCATAATCCTCCCATATTTGCTTTCACATCTGAGAAGTAAATGCCGAATAAGAGTGGTCCCAAGACTGAGCCCTGTGGGACACCACTCGTGACTGGTTTTGAGTCTGACATGGCTCCAGCAATTTTGACCTTATGGGTTCTGTTTTTTAGCCAGTTTGCTACCCATTGTGACATATGGATTTACATTTAGGCTGCTGAGCTTGTCTATGATGCCAGAGTGTGGTATCGTGTCAAAGGCTTTAGCCAAGTCCAAGTAGGCAGTGTGGACAGCCTTGCCCTCGTCGATGGCACTAGTGACTGTCTCGAAGAAGTCAACCAGGTTTAAGAGGCAGGATCTGCCTATTACAAAACCGAACTGGGTGGGATCAAGGGTCTGCAGATCCCCAATGTCGCCATTTATGAGTTCCATGATGATTCTTTCCATAGCCTTGCAGACCAGGCTGGTCAGACTTATGGGCGGTAGTTACCAGGGTCAGTAGAATTTCCCCCTTTGTGGAGTGGGACCACTGTTGCTGTGCGCCAGTGTTCAGGTACATATCCTGTAGTGAGGCTAAGACTGAATAGCGTTCTTAGGTGCGGGTTTAGTTCATCTTGAAGTTCACGTAACACGCAACCGGGGATACCATCGGGTCCCATAGATGCTGTGTTTTTTGCTTTGTTGAGTGCTGATTTCACCTGTATGTCTGCGATGACAGGTAGGTTACATTCAGCAGGGATAATTACTTCATCTTTAGGGGGTGAGGGAGGGGAGAAATTTGCACTGAACCTATCTGCCAGAATATTGGCAATGTCGGTAGGGTCAGTGAATTTTTTGTCGTTGTGTACTAACTCAGAACATATCTGAGAATTTCCTCCCAGGGTTCTGACATAATTGAAGAAGGCCTTATGATTGTCTTTGGTATCCTTGGCAATCTTTCTCTCAAAGTTGGCTTTAGATGTTTTTATGAGAGAACGTAGTTTTTTACTTGTGCTGATCAGGGAAGCCTTTCCCTTGTGGGATTTGGCTTTGTACTGCAGTAGCTTCCTTGTTTTGTTGTACAGTTTGTTTATAGCCGGGGTCCACCAAACCGGGCGTTTTCCCTTGGTGGAGAGGGTCTTGGTTTTAGTTGGGATTGCTTGATCCATGCATTCTTGGAGATGTCCGTAGAAGGCTTTTGTGTAGGATTCAGCATTTTGGGATGTAGTTTCCATTAACCCAGTAGGCTTAAAGGATATCATTTCTGACTTAAGGAGCGTAAAGTCAGCTTTTGAAAAATTTTTCACTGTAGTCTTTTGTTCTGGGGGTGGGGGGATATGTACATCCAACGTGATCAGTTTATGATCAGATCTTACTAGTGAGGGGTTTATATCTGGTGCGGAGCATTTGGACCCCATGTTTGTGATAATCAGGTCAAGTATATTATCTCTCCTCATAGGAGAAGTGACCAGTTGCTCCATAGCATTTGAGTTAATGAATTCCAGGAATCTTTGGGCTAGGGTGTTAGGGCTAGAATAGTGGGCCCAGTCTATGTTGGGGTAGTTGAAGTCACCCAATATGATGGTGTTTGGTGTGACATTCATATCCTCCAGTGTTTTCAGGAATGCTTGATGGGATTCCTGGGATTGGGAGGGTGTTCTATAACATGCGACCAGTTGTATGGCAGTTTTGCCTATGGTGAGTAAAACTTGTATGGTTTCTGATGCTTCATGGGTAGCCACCAATCGAGAGGTGTAGGTGTCCTTTATGAAAATGGACACTCCCCCTCCCTTTGTGGTTCGGCCTGGAACTTGAGGCCGAAAAGCATGATATGAGGTATAGTCTGGTAGCGCTGGAGTGCTCTCAGGAGCCTTGAACCAAGTTTCAGTTACTGCACAGACATCAATGTTCTCCATACTGAGAAGTGCTTCGAGTGCCTGCATCTTGAGATTTAGACTTCTGGCGTTGAGCAGCATTACCCTTAATTTTTTCCATTTTTGTTTTTTACGGAGGTTGATTTGTCTTTTGAGCATTGCCTAAAAAAGGCACTATGGGGGTGGCAAGAGCCTTGGCCAGTATCCGGAAGCCCAGTGGTGACAGGTGCAAGCCATCCCTTGCGAAGCAATGCGGCCTGTCCAGCATGTCATCCCAGGCTGACAGACATTGGATCCCCCTAGAATGACACCAGTGATTAAGCGAATTGTTAAAACTGATCATTTTGTCTTTGTACTGAGGCATCATTCTTGGTGAAGGCAGGATGCTGCTCAGGGTCAGGGTCATACCAGTCTGGGCTACATAATCGGAGAGCTCCTCAATGTCTCTTTTCATGTAGTCCAGGGAGGTACGTCTCAGGTCATTCACACCAGCATGGACAATGACTGCATCATACTTGTACTTGCTTTGGAGTGACCTGAGTGCGTGTGTAATGTGGCGGATCCTAGCTCCCGATAGGCAGCTCACTGTTACCCTCTCCTTATTCAGCCTGGTAAGTGGAACATCGGTGTGTCTGACTATAGAGTCACCTATTACTAATGTCTCTGGCATAGTGTTTTGCCTTAGGGGCTGTGATTGTGTGACACACCTTTTGCCTGAGGTATGTGTTGTAGGTGTTACGTTTTGTGGGGGTGTATTTCTGGGTGTCTGCTTTGGAGGCCTCTGTTGTTTTGGTAAGTTTTTTATAAGAGCCTCCGAGTATGTCTTTGTGTTCTTATGTGTTTGGTTTGTAGTAGTGGTGGTTTTATGTGTGACCGGTTTTGCTTCGGGTGTGGGTACCTTCTCCTCCTGTCTGTTCTTGCCAGTCCTGAGTTGAGAGAGTTCAGCCTCCAGTCTGGCTATATAGTTGCATCTCTCACAAGTATTTGTGTTAGTAGGAAGGAGGAGAGGGTTGTCTGTGTACATGAGACAATTGTAACATTGTCTTAAGATTCCCAGATTAACCAGCTGAACAAGAGAGGATGCTAGTGGTCTACCACTCGACATACTAGAATATTATAAGGAGTGCTGTGCCTTTAAGGGAAGTGGGTATTCACAGGGGGTAGTGGATGGCTGTAGTGCTTACTTTAGTATAAAAGTGCTTATTTTATTATAAGAGTGCTTGCTAAGAAAATAAGTCCCGAAAACAAGTGCTAATATATACAGCTAAATAGACTGAGTAGAGCTTTCTAAGGGAAAAATTGAAGAGCATACTTGGCAGAGCCAGAAATAGTTTAAACCTGTATAACCGCTGCTGCGCTATGCGCCCAACCGCTCAAAAATGCCCTGAGGCGGATTTTTATACAGGGAACTTGAAAAGAGCTAGAAATGGTCCAAAGCAACCAATAATTTACAGCTCAAGTGCTGAGGTCACTTCCCCCAGGGACAGATAGGCTGCTCAAGGCTCCCTACTCCCACTGGTGAGCTCAGAAACTTCCTTCTATCCAAGTAAGGCAATGGCCAACACAGGAACTACACACAGCCCAGAATACAGCAAAGCCTGTATACTGGTCTTAACTAGTCGAGTAAAGGTGGGAAAACAAGGAGTATTTTTTTTTTTGTTTTTTCAGGAAAGCACACAGAAATGCAATTAAGCAAACAGTAAAATCGATTTACACAGGCTAGCACACTTTAGTGGGCAGCCTCAGCAGTTAAATTAACAAAAAAACAGTATTAATCGACCAGAGTCGACCAAAATGCTACTTTTAAGTGCAGATACTTCAGAAATCAGCAGATAGACACAAAAACAGTTATATCTAGTTAAATGAAAGCCAGAGAGGACAATGCAGATAAAAAAAGCCAAAAAATACTTAAATCTGGAAAGTGGTCGCTTCTTTCAGTTCTCTGTTGCCAGGACCCCTCTGCAGGACCACGTGGAGCTCTACTTGGGTATATAACGTTTCTGCTAGGGTGCTTTTTTTTCTGTTAGTTCTTTATGGCCTGTTTGAAGGTCTTTTGTTAAACTCCCGTTTTCCCTTTAATAGAGTGTTAGTAGTTGCATAGTGTAAATAGTGCTTAAAACTGTTATTTTTTCAGAGTGCTTATTCTATACTTAAATAAATAGTAGCTAGAACTTAATGTTACTGTGCAGAGTGTTTGTGGTATAGGTAGCTGTCTATGTGAATATATAGATATTTAAATCTCTCATAGTATTATAGGTTCATAGGTAGGTACTAGGCTATTGGCCCTAGGGCTCATATAAGCCTAGCCAAAAAGGTACCCTGGCTTTCGCCACCCAAGAAAATTATTTTCCAGTGCCCCTGTCGAGCAGAGCCACAGAAGTGATCTCAGGGGTGAATTTCCTATTTCCCATCCAACCATCAAGATTTTTCTTGGAGTGCTAGTGAGGAGCTTTGTTTGATATACATAGGTAGTTTGTTCCAGAGTATGGGAAGTCTCTGGGACAGAAATCTATCCCTCCAGCATGTTCTGTTTATTGTGAAGACAAGGTTTAGGTCTCTAGAGCATGTAGCTCAGAGCGATTGGGATTTCTTTAAGTGGAGCATGTCCAACAGCTCTGGGTTTGACATAGCTTTGTATGTTAGGCAGATATCGCCTCTGAGTAGGCGATATGTGACTGAGTAAAGCAGGAGTTTTTTGAGACGGTCTGCATAAGGCATCTGGTTGAGGCCAGTGATCCTCTTTGTGAGGTATTTCTGTGGCCTTTCCAGTTGTAGATGTCTTGTGAGGTACATACCAAAAGGGGCATTGAACTCTATAATGGGTCTAATGAGTGATGAGTAGAGGGGAACAATTACCTCTTTTTTCCTGGATGAGAAACTTTTTTTGATGAGGTGGGTCATGTAGAAGGATTTCCTGACAACTGTGGCGATGTGGTTATCAAAGGAGAGACTAATGTCCACGTGTGTCCCAAGGTCTCTTATCACATGTTAAGTAGACTATCACCTATGTGGTAGTTCATGGGTATAGAGTTTTTACTAAAAGTGATGACAATGCACTTTTTGGCATTGAGCTTGAGGCCATGGCTTTGACACCAGACATCTGTCTCAGTGAGACCCTTTTGTAGGATGTCCATTTCATTAGGAGTTTTGATTATGGCTCCTAGTTTGCAGTCATCTGAAAACTTCATTAGCCAGAACCCTTGTGTGTTAGCCTGTACTTCAGAGAAGGAGATATCAAACAGGAGAGGTACTCCACTTGTCACTGGTCTGAAGTCGGATTTGGAGTCTGTTACTTTCACAGTGTGGGTTCTGTCAGTGAGCCAGTTGGCAACCCATCTTGTGACATAGGGATTTATAGCTATAATTCCAGAGTGGGGGATGGTGTCAAAAGCCTTGGCGAGACCTAGATAGGCTGTGTGAACCACCTTACCCTCATCTACGGCTTTGATGACTGCTTCAAATAAGTCTATCGGGTTTAGGAGGCATGATCTCCCTTTTACAAACCTGGACTGGGTGGTGTCCAGAGTATGGACATTACCAATGTCTTTGTTTATAAGTTCCATGATGAGACGTTCCATGGCCTTGCAGACCAGGCTCATCAGGCTAATTGGGTGTGGTGGATCCCCCTTTGTGGAGTGGGATAACCATCGCTGTGTGCCATTCAGTAGGCACGAAGCCTGAGGAGTGGCTATGACTGAACATGGTACTTAGTTGGGGGGCCAGTTTGTTCTGTAGTTCATGTAGGACGCAGCTTGGGATGTTGCCAGGTCCCATGGATGCTGTGTTCTTGGCCTTGGAGAGTGTGGTTTTTACCTGTGCAGCCATGATTACAGGAACTTTGCATTCTTCCAGTATAGAGATGGGCCCTTTAGGGGGTGCGAAGGGGGTAAAGTTAGCACTGAAACTATCTGCCAGGATGTTGGCAGTATCAGCTGGTTCTGTATATTTAGTGCCATTGTGCTGTAACTTAGAGCAAATCTGAGTGTTGCCATTGAATTCTTGACATAGCTATAGAATGCTTTGTGGTTGCCTTTAGAAACAGTGGTGATTTTGTTTTCGTAACTAGCTTTGGAGGATTTTATGAGGGATCTCAGCTTCTTACTGAGGCTAACCAGGGAGTTCCTCCAATCATGAGATTTTACTCTTTTTTTGCTGAAGTTTCTCTGTTCTGTTGTAGAGTTTGTTTATGGCAGGGGACCACCAGATTGGCTTCCTTTTTTTGGAGGATAGCATCTTGGTTCTTTTAGAGAGAGCACGATCCATGCACTCGTGTTAGTGCTTATAAAGTGCATTTGTGTAGGATTCATCAGTTGAACCTCTATTGTCCGTCTGCATGGGTGTCGTGAAGTTTGACACTTCTGTCTTAAGAAGCATGAAGTTGGCTTTGGAGACATTTTTTACAGTGGTTTCCCTAATTGGGGGGGGGGGGGGGGGCAGGATGTGGATGTCTAGGCTGATTAGCTTGTGGTCGAATCTGACCAATGAGGAATTGACCTCTGGTGTGGTACAGTGGTCGCCCATGTTGGTAATGACCAGGTCTAGGATATTGCTGCCCCTGGTGGGGGTGTGGATAAGTTGATCCAAGATCTGGAATTTATGTATTCCAGAAAACGTTGAGCAAAAGAGTTGGTAAATGAGTAGTTTTCCCAGTTAATGGTGGGTACTTGAAATCGCCCATTATTAGGGTGTTAGGTTTTACCCTAATATTTTCCAGTGTATCAAGAAATGAGGAGTGGGATTCCTGGGACATGGTGGAAGATCTGTAGAAAGCTACAATTTGGATTCTGGTCTTGCCCAGCGTTAGTTGCACTTGGATAATCTCGGATGCATTATGCTGAGCAATTAGCCTGGAGGTGTGGATATCCTTAATGAATATGGATACACCTCCGCCTTTAGTGTTTCGGTCGAGGTTAGGTGGCCAAAAGGTGTGATATGAATTTTAGCCTGGTAATGCAGGGGTGCTCTCTCGAGCCTTGAACCAAGTCTCTGTCACTGCACAGATGTCGGTGTTCTCCATTTTAAGGAGTGCCTCAAGTGAGTGCATTTTGAGGTTTAGACTTGTAGCACTACCCTCAGATTTTGCTTGCTTGTACCTGTTACGGTGGTGAATTTGTCATTTGAACCTTGCCAAAAAAAGGCACTATAGGGGTGGCAAGAGCCTTAGCCAGTATCCAGAATCCCAAGGGCGACAAGTGCAGGCCATCTCTGGCAAAGCATCGTGGTCTGTCAATCATATTATCCCAGGCAGACAGATACTGGATCCCCTTAGAATGACACCAGAAGCTTAGCCAATTGTTGAAGTCAATCATTTTGTCCTTGCACTGTGGTATCATTCTGGGTGATGGCAGGATGCTACTCAGGTCTAGGGTTATACCTGCCTGGGCTACAAGATTGGAGAGCTCCTCCATGTCTCTTTTCATGTAGTTAGGTCATTCACACCAACAATGGACAATGACAAAGTCATATTTGTACTTGTGGAGTGGCCTGAGTGTGTGCGTTATGTGGCACATCCTGGCACCTGACAGGCAGCTGACAGTAACTTTCTCCTTGTTTAGCCTGATGAGTGGAACATCAGTGTGCCTGACTATATAGTCACCTATGATTAGAATGCTGGGTACGTTATTACTATTTTTTATTATAGCCTGTTGAAATTAGAAGGCTACATTTTTTTGTTATAAGCTTGTTTGACTTGGAGAGCTGTTTACTGTGTGTTTGTGTGATTGGGTGAAGATGTCTCAAGTTAAAGACAAGGAGGTTAAACAGTCTGTCAGTTTTTAAGAAATGCCCTAAGTGTGGACAAAAAATGTCCATTACTGATGGACACACGGAGTGTGTGTATTGTTTAGGGGCAATTACATTTACAGGAAACATGCTCCATATGTCACTCCTTTAGTTCCAGAGTATTATAAGAAAGGAAGGACAAGTTGATTATCAGTGGCTTGATTAAATCTTCTTTTCAGGAATCATTGGAGCAAGGTCAAACAGCTCATACCAAGCCACCTAAACCTTCAAAAACTTCTTCCACTACTGGATCGTTGCAGCCAGCAAAATCTCCATCATTCAGTAAGTCAAAATCTGACAGATCTTCAACCTCGGCGCCTCTGTCCTTCGAGCCGATGGTTATTACTATGAGGAGCCAGTCCCCAGTATTGGAGCTGTTATCTCCCATTTTGAAATCTTTAATTTTACAATCTGTAATTTCTTCGGTGCCATCCTCTCGGTCCTCAAGAAGACTATCAGACATGGATGTTGATCGTGTGGTGCAGATGCTTCTGCAGACACCGGCGCTGGCCAAGCATTTGTCAGGCTTCGGAACCATCTAACACACTTCCCCCCATATTTTTTCCTTCTCTGATCTGAATGGAGTCTTCAGAGCCAAAGTGCTCAGAACTGTTGATAGTGGAGCCATTGGTACTGAGACCGGCTCCAGGACTTTCAGATCTGACTTCTCAGACTGCTTCAGTGCCAACCGAAGAGTCTAGGAGCCGATACTCTCCGGTTGGGTCCGGGGGTGGGATAGTTGAACTAATCTTTCGTGCCCGACTTTGCCTCTCTGGGCTTCAGCATGGATTAGTTCAGCTCCTACCTATGGCTTGCAGCCTACTGTCTTGCTGCTGAGGGAATCAACTATATCTTCAGATCCAGGAGTTCCTTTGCCTCAAAGCCGGGAGGCTTTTGATGCCATTAGGAGAGCATTGTTCCCTTGGACAACCACTTAACCAGGACCAGCAGCTTTTCCCCCTTAAGCACCAGTGTCTACTTCATCATCACAGATTCCACAAAATCGCAGAGACCCAGAGCCTCAGGAAGTCCCGTTGGGTGATCCCTACTCTTCCAAGACCTCACCAGAAGCTCCCACCTAGGAGGTCCCTCAGAAGAGACTATGTAAGAGGAAGCATCTGGACTCCCCTTAGGAATCCGTCACTTCAGACACTGACTTGGATGATTCAAAAGGTTCCCCACAGTCACCCTCAGAAGATATCTCCTTTGCAGATATCTTAGAGATTCTCAAACAGAGGGGTGATTGGCAGTTATCAAACCTACTGATGATGAGTCAGTCTGCCTGAAGGCTTTCAGTTCTCTGCCCCCATCTCTTGGGTGTCTCCGCCTTTTGACGAACTCATGGACTTGGTTTGTCAAAAAGCGTGGGAGTCTCCAGATACAGTGGAACCTGTCCCTAGGAGACCCAGTAAGTTTATTAACTCATTACAGCCGAGTGACGTCTCCAGGTGTTTCTGCAGTTACCTCCTACTGCGCCTCTAGGCGTCAAATATTGCCTGTTCATATTTGCATTAATAATTCCAAAACCATGCTACATACAAGGTATCAGAATATTTTATCTTGAAGCATACATGATGGCAAACACAACTGTATTCATATATGAGCTCTGTCAATTAGTATTTGGTAGAACTGTGAGGTGATAACTTAATGTTTTAAAGACTGAAGCCACACCCACTGGGAGTTAAAGGTACACACTTAAAAGAGCTCTACTGGAGGGAAAGTTAGTCCATCTGGTTTATTATAAAAAGTTATTTGTTACTGCTCTAAGTTGATGCTGCAAAGTATATTCTCTCATCAGTGTATATTCTGCAAGTTTCTGTATGCAACAGACTGTGAATGCAAATATAACCAGACTTTGATTTCAGCAGAATCCAGCCAGCAAGACTGAGTGTCTTAAGAATTCAAATCCATCACAGTATGCAGTACCATATCATTTTTCAATGGCAAGCTAGCCTGCATTCCAACACAGGAGGAGTGGTAAGCCCTGCAGAGGGTCACTTCAAGTCAAACTGCAGTAACTAACATTTGTATGTATGTGTAATTTCTAAACAGAAGTATTCCAGTTTATGCAGCTTGCAGCAGTAAAGCTTTTTCAGACGTCTGAATCCAGTGAGACTAGTTCAGGAAAGTCACAGTGCCATAAATTCTCCAAGAAAAGGTGGATATCTACTTTATACAGCAGTCCGCTGCCTGTTGTGCTTCACCAGTTTCTCAAGTAACTCTGAAAATTTTCCAACCATCAGCAACAACAGCCTGATCACCTGTTTTCTTGCTAACTGGTAGACTTTTTTTCTGTGTCACATTTTTAGTATGGATGCTATTAGACAGTTTGCATATTATTAGACATTTTGGATGTTATTAGACAGTATGGATATTGCCCCACACTAAGACGTTGTCCTGTTCGATTCTCAGCTAGAGCGTCTTCTGTGTGGAGACATGCGTGAATGGGAGTACCTTCATTGAAGGTTGTGCATCAGGGCTGGCAACTCGGCACGTAAAAATCTACTGCCAATCATTAGCGGACCGGAGTTTCGCTGTGGCGACCTCTAACCGGGAAAAGCTGAAAGACACAACATTAGACAGTATGGATATTATTAGACATAATTTATGTAGGAATAAACCAAGCTTTAGTAAATTGCAATGCTGGTATACACAGCACATTAGTAAATGTAACACATTATCAGGGCAAGTTGATAGTAAGGCATTATGCAAATGTATTACAATATTTGACTGGTATCTCAAAGATGGGGTATGACAAATGTTTATTGTGTGATTCAACAAAAGCTGCATTTTGTGTATTATGTCATAAAAAAGTATTGCATCATATTGCTAAAAAATAGACTGTGAAGACAGATCTGTTCATGATACAGAATTAGCTAAGGGTAAAGTGTTTATTTTATATTCAGATGTTGAACAGTTATGTCCTGTCACCACATGTGAGTCAAATCATTTACTGACAGGACCTCTAGTACAGTTTGTTACAAAAGAATGTAATAAACTTTTAAAAGACAGACACAACAAGTTCAGGAAGCTTAGACAAGTTATACATACATATTTTCAAAAGTGCATAGGAATTTTAGATTCAGCAGTACAGGTTCCTGAGACATATCAGGCAGACCATGAGGAAACTATTGAACAGCAGTTGCAAGATGAAGAAAATAGATTAGCTGAACTGACTAGGACTGACTTCCTACATACATTTGGAAAGAGCAGGAAACTACAGCTGATCTGTACAAAAGATATATATTTTATAGTATGTTTGTGTTTTGAAAATGGTTAAGCATACATGCTAGAATGGTAAAATCTAATGTCTGGACAAATCATTCTCAAATGTTTAAAACTTCCATTCAGTTAAAGCAAGACATTTATCAGTACTACAGTAAAGTAGAGCATATGACTGCCATTCTTAGCATAGTCAAAAGGTAAACAAAACTGTTCTAGCCTATAAAAATTAAATAAAAATAGTTACACAAAACAGTTCTAGTGCATAAAATTAAAAACAGTTAATAAGAGTAAAGATTTAAAGTCACAAGACTGACATGCTTAAATAAAGATTTAAAGTCACGAGGCTGACATGCATGTTTTTTCTTTTCATCTAAAATACATCTGTTACAATGCACAAAAATAACAGGCAGACAACAGCAAATATAAATAATGTAAATATAAACGTGTTAGGCTAATATCTGTTTTTACAATTTTTTATAATTGTATAGTAACACCACACCAAACAGTTAAAGTTATGAATTTTAAAAAGAAATAAAATCACAGATGGTATTAGTCAAACAGTCTTTGTAAAATGAATGGCAAAGCAGTTAAATAAAAAAAATACTGAAATCCATGTAAGCTAATTGTAAAATAATGTCTATTTATGTAGTATAAATGCATAGTTATGCGAATCACAACCAAATTAAAGGAAAAGTGCCAAAAAATGAACCATGGTTTACAGAGTCTGAAATATGAGCTCAGACCTTCCTGACTAATCCAATTATGTTAGGGGTATTGGTAGGGGCACATTTGTCCCGAGGTAAATATTATATCTCTCACATCATCTGTACTATATGAGAAGTAAAGTGGAACAGTTTCAAAATCCAAATTACCTTTTCTTGAGGCACAACACGACAATAAGAAGCTTGACCTTTTATTAAACACACTGAACTAAAGAACAAAAACAATAAACTGGATGTTTTATTGTTTTATTGTTTTTTTCTTTAGTTCAGTGTGTTTAATGAAAGGTCAAGCTTCTTACTGTCATGTTGTGCCTCAAGAAAAGGTTATTTGGATTTTGAAACTACATTTTGCTTGAGGCACTTTACCCTTTGTGGTTGATTCGTTTTGCCTAAAGTGGAACAGTACTTTAAGCTGCAAAGTTAGTCTGTCTGGTTTATTATAAAAAGTTAGTTGTTACTGCTCTAAGTTGATGCTGCAAAGTATATTCTCTCATCAGTGTATATTCTGCAAGTTTCTGTATACAACAGACTGTGATTGCAAATATAACCAGACTTTGATTTCAGCAGAATCCAGTCAGCAAGACTGAGTGTCTTAAGAAGACTTCAAATCCATCACAGTAAGCAGCACCATATAATTTTTCAATATGAATGCCAGGGCCTGGGAAAAGAAGATCATGACTGCACTTCATGAGGGCTAGAAGGAAAGCTGCTTCCTGATTGAGTTACATCACTTCCTGAGGCTTGCTATAATAGGTTCATAGGTAGGTACTAGGCTGGGTCTGTTGTGGCTCCACCTTTGTGGAGTGGAATAACCGTTGATGTGCGCCACTCTGTGGGCACGTAGCCTGTGGAGAAGCTGAGTTTAAACAGTGTGTTTAGGTGAGGGGTTAGTTCATCTTTGAGCTCGTGTAGGACGCAGCCTAGGACACCGTTCGGTCTCATTGATGCTGTGTTTTTGGCTTTGGAGAGGGCTGTTTTAACCTGAGTGTCTGTGATTTCAGGGGCACTACATTCTTCTGGTATAGTTATGGGCCCTTTTGGGGGTGAGAGGGGGGTTAAGTTTGCACTGAACCTGTCTGCCAGGATGTTGGCTATATCGGTCGGTTCAGTGTATTTTGTGCCATTTTGCACTCCGAGCAGATCTGAGAATTGCCACTTGGATTCTTGACGTAGCTAAAGAATGCCTTGTGATTATTTTTAGAGTCCATGGCAATTTTTCTTTCGAAGCTAGCCTTGGATGATTTTATGAGGGGAATGTCGTTTCTTGCTGATACTGATCAGGGATGTCTTCCCTTCTTGAGATTTTACTCTTATCTGCACTAGTTTCCTCCTTCTGTTGTATAGCATGTTTATGGCAGGGGTCCACCAGACTGGTTTCCTTTTCATGGAGGAGTGAGTCTTGGTTTTGTTTGGGATAGCACAATCCATGCATTCTTGTAGGTGCCCGTAGAGTGCATTAGTAAAGGATTTTGCAGCTTGGACAGCATTATCCTTTAGCATGGGGGCTTTGAAACTTCCCATTTTGGTCTTAAGTAAAGTGAAGTTTGCTTTTGAAAAGTTTTTCATGGTGATTTCTTTGACCGGGGGTGGTGGCGGAATGTGGATATCCAGAGTGATTAGTTTATGGTCAGATCTAACCAGCGAGGGGTTGACCTCCGGTGTGGAACACCGGCCGCCCATGTTGGTGATGACCAGGTCCAATATGTTGTCACCTCTGGTGGGGGTGTTGACCAGTTGATCCAGGGCATTTGAGTTTATAAATTCTAGGAAATGTTGGGCAAGGGAATTCGTACTTGAGTAGTTCTCACAGTTAATGTTTGGGTAATTGAAATCACCTAATATCAGGGTGTTTGGTAGGTCCTTTGTTTCCCAGTGTTTCCAGGTATGCAGAGTGGGGGTCCTGGGACATGGTGGGTGATCTGTAGCAAGCTATAATTTGAATAGCAGTTTGCCCGTTGTTAGTTGCACGTGGATGATCTCTGAAGCATCGTGCTGTACCACTAAGCTGGAGGTGTGGGTATCCTTGATGAATATGGATACTCCCCCACCTTTTGTATTTCGGTCTGGGTTTTGTGGCCGAAATGTATGGTATGAGTTGTAGCCTGGTAGTGCTGGGGTGCTCTCTGGAGCCTTAAACCAGGTTTCTGTTACTGCACATATATCGATTTTCTCCATACTGAGGAGTGCCTCGAGTGCATGCATTTTGAGGTTTAGACTTCTGACATTGAGCAGCATTACCCTCAGTTTTTTGTTACTTATGCTCTTTACGGTGGTGGGTTTGTCTTTTTTAGCCTTGCCTAAAAAAGGCACTATGGGGGTGGCAAGAGCCTTGGCCAGTATTCGAAAGCCTAAGGGTGACAGGTGCAAGCTGTCTCTAGCGAAGAAGCGTAGCTTGTTGAGCATGTCATCCCAGGCTGACAGACACTGGATCCCCTTTGAATGACACTAGAAGCTTAGCCAGTTGTTGAAATTGATCATTTTTTTCTCTATACTGTGGTATCATTCTTGGTGAGGGCAGGATGCTACTCAGGGTCAGGGTCATACCGGCCTGGGCTACGTGATCAGAGAGCTCCTCCATGTCTCTTTTCATGTAGTCCAGGGAGGTACGGCTCAGGTCATTCACACCAACATGGACAATGACAGAGTCATATTTGTACCTGTTCTGGAGTAACCTGAGTGCTTGTGTTATGTGGCGGATCCTGGCACCTGACAGGCAACTAACAGTAACCTTCTTGTTCAGCCTAGTGAGTGGGACGTCAGTGTGCCTGACTATAGAGTCACCTATTACTAGTATGTTGGGTATGTTATTTTGCCTTAAGGGCTGTGATTGTGTGGCACACTGGTTTTGTGAAGTATGTATTTCATGGTTTGTGTTGGGGGGGGTGGAGGTTGCTTGGATGTCTGCTTTGGAGGTTTCTGTTGCTTTTGCAGATTTTTATTTAGAGCTTCCGAGTATGATTTTGTGTATTTGTCTGTTTTTGCCAGTGCTGGTTTCATAGGTCTCTGTGAGACTGGTGGTGTGATGCAAGTAATTCCCTTCTCCTCTTGACTGCCTGGT
Organism: Protopterus annectens; assembly: GCF_019279795.1. NCBI lineage: Eukaryota > Metazoa > Chordata > Ceratodontiformes > Protopteridae > Protopterus > Protopterus annectens. The sequence continues at coordinate 607,834,207 of NC_056743.1, forward strand.
CCAGTCTTGGGTTGAGAGAGCTTAGCCTCTAGTTTGGTTGTATAATTGCATCTCTCGCATGTATTAGTGTTTGGTGGAAGGAGGAGAGGGTTGTCTGTGTACATTAGTCAATTGTAGCATTGCCTCAAAATGCTTAGATTCACCAGTTGGACTGGAGAGTACACCTAAAACTGCCCTTTGGACATGCCTAGATAGGTACAGTGAACTGTTTTACTGATTGGTTGGTAAGGTCGAATAGAGAGCTTTGTCCTTCTCTACAGTATAGTGGGTCTAGTGCTAAGGTTTATTAGTGCTTGCTATGAGTTTTGAGCAAGTGCTGGAATGAGAGGTGAATGATTTGAGTACTTAAGTTGGAAGTTTGTCTAGTTCCAAGGGAAAAATTGAAGACTAGACTTTGTGGATCCAGGAATATTTATACCCTAGCTAACTGGCGCTGCCCGGTGCGCAAAACCTTGCAAATGCGGGATTTATAGCGGGGAAATGAAAGAGATAGAAATTAGCCCAAAATGGCCAATACACTACTAATTTCTGGGCTGAAACTACTCCTCCAGGGACAGATAGGCAGCTCAAAGCTCCATCTCTCACAGTGAACAGAGAAACTGCCTTCTATCCAAGTAAGGTATGGGCAAACACAGAAACTTGTAACACAGCCCTGAATTCAGCATTAACCTGAAAACTGGACTAAAATAGCTTAGAAAGGTGGGAAAACAAATATATTTTTTTTGTTTTTTTTTCAGAAAATAAAGCAGATACAATGAAAAAAACACTTTAAATGCAGAGAAATAGCTATCACACTTGAGTGTGTAGCCTACAACAGTTTAACAGGTAATTTAAACACACAAACGACTTTGTTAAAGTGCAGGTAGCAAAATAAATACAATATGTAGCTGAAACAAGCTTTTTAAATCACAGAAACTCTAGAAAATCAGCATTTTAGGCGGAATTAGCTAAAGCCAGCAAGAAAATGCAGAAAAATGATACTTAAATCACTCCAAAGTCTCTCTTTTGTCTCTCTGCTGCTGTAGAACTCTGCAGGGCACCAGGCAGGAGCTTTGCTGAGTTGTATACTAGCTATAATGCTGTAAAACAAGTTAATCTTTTGTGTCTTTCGGCTTTTCCCGGTTAGGGGTCGCCACAGCGGAACTCTGGTCCGCTAATGATTGGCAGTAGATTTTTACGTGCTGGCTTGCCGGGCCTAACACACAACTTTCAACGAAGAAACGCCCATTCACGCATGTCACCACACAGAAGACACTCTAACTGAGAATCGAACGGGCAACGTCTAACTGCGAGGCGACAACGCTACCGCAGCACCACCACCGCAGTAGGCTGTTGCTTGCTTGCTGTAAAACAAGTTAATCTAACTGTTATAATAAAAGGCCACTAGATGGCAGCAGCAGATCAAAAATTATCAACCTGGTACAACTATAATATGAACTGCCTGAATTGCTATCAAGGGCAGAATAGCCAGGATTCAGAATCTTTCAGCTGCAGTGCAGCATATATTAACATCCTTTCACAAATCACCCACTAGAAAGCTATATCTAAACAAATGGAAAAGATTTTCAATATGGGCATTTGAAAATCACATTGATCCTTATTTAGCCCCATTAGCTTCTGTTTTGGAATTTTTGACAAAACTATTCAATGAGGGAGCAGCTCCTGCAACTATTCGAGTCTAATTGGCTGCAATCTCCAACTTCTATCTTGGTGAGGAAGGGTCTAATATCATGTTTATGGACTCTCGAAGGCTTTTCTCAAAGGCACGACACATTTAAGACCAGCCATCAAATCTCCTCTTTCCCCATGGAATCTGAATTTTGTACTGTCACAAATAATTCTATCACCCTTTGAACCAGCCTCGTTGTGTGACCTAAAGTATATTATATGGAAAACCATCTTTCTAGTAGCAGAGCTACAGGCCTTGTCCATAACACACTCCCTTACATGGTATTTCATAATGATAGAGTGTCACTACAGACAAATCCCTCATTTTACCCAAGGTATGCTCAGAAACAAATCTCAACCAGTCTATAGAATTGCCTGCATTCTTCCCCACATATGGCAGTGAGTATATGTTGCACAAGCTTGACGTTCACAGACAGCTATGTTTCTATTTGGACAGGATCAAGGATTTCAGGAAAACGGATCAACTCTGTTTCCTTCTCAGACACCAAGAAGGGTGTTCCTGCTGGAAAAAACACTTTATCAAAATGGTTAACAGACTGTATTTCCTTTACATACAGTTCAATGAATTCACCATTACAAGACAAGATAAAGGTCCACTCAATTAGAGCAGTATCCATTTCATCAGCCTTTTCTGCCAAATTACCAATAGATACAATTTGTGCAGCAGCCACTTGGTCAAGGCCTCGTACCTTTATAACTCATTCCAAAGTGGATAGGGCCTCCAGGGACAGGGCTTCCTTTGGTTCCATTGTCCTGAAGAATATACTGCCATGAGCCACCCAAGAAGATGGTGCTTGGGACGCTATCCCATCAGTGAGAATAAAGGCAAGATAGAACAACTTCATATAAAGAAGTTATGTACTCACCATAATGTTCCATGTGAGTTGTTCATCTTGCCTTCATTCTTACTTCCCACCATCCAACCCCCTTCCAGGCTTCTTGAGGATCGAGAATCTGAGGTGAAGTATGGCTGTAATTGACCTTTATCTAGGGTATTTTATACTTGCTATATTGGGAGATGGCTTACTCCATTGTTGGCAGCAAACCAATGTCAAGCTCCCACTCCCAGTGTTCTCTCCTGTCTATCTGATGAATCTGGGCATCTTGAGGCAATGTAGAAATTGCCTCATGTGCACAGACTGTGAGAGATGCACTTATCTAGCCAAACTGGAGGTAAAGCTCTCTCCAACCAAGACTGAACTTGACAGTCAAGAGGAGAATGTAAACATTTGCATCACACCACACTCATCACATAGTCTCACTAAATCTACACCACCAAAATCCACACATAGTAACACAAAAACATTTGCGGAGGCACTCAGTAATAATCTGTCTAAGCAACAGAGACTTCCAAAGCAGAAACGCTAGCAACCTCCATCCCCACAACAGAACCCAAATGACACATAGCCCACAGACTCAGTGTGCCACTCAACCACAGCCAATAAGGCAAAACAACTTACCCAACACTAGTCATAGGTGACTCTATAGTCAGGCACACTGATGTCCCACTCACCAGGCTAAACAAGAAGGTTACTGTCAGCTGCCTGTCGGGTGCCAGGATCCGCCACATAACCCACACACTCAGGTCACTCCACAACAAGTACAAATATGACTCTGTCATTGGCCTTGTTGGTGTGAATGACCTGAGACGTACCTCCCTGGACTACATGAAAATAAACATGGAAGAGCTCTCCGATCTTGTAGCCCAGGCAGGTATGACCCTATCCCTGAGTAGCATTCTGCCATCACCCAGAATGATACCGTAGTACAAGGACAAAATGATTGACTTCAACAATTGGCTAAGCTTCTGGTGTCATTCTAAGGGGATCCAGTATCTGTCTGCTTGGGATGACATGGTCGACAGACCACGATGCTTTGCCAGAGATGGCCTGCACCTGTTGCCCCTGGGATTCTGGATACTGGCCAAGGCTCTTGCCACCCCTATAGTGCCTTTTTTAGGCAAGGTTCAAATGACAAATTCACCACCATAAAAGGAACAGGCAAGCAAAAACTGAGGGTAATGCTACTCAATATTAGAAGTCTAAATCTCAAAATGCACTCACTCGAGGTACTCCTTAAAAAGGAGAACATTGATATCTGTGCAGTGACTGAGACCTGGTTCAAGGCTCCAGAGAGCACCTCTGCACTATCAGGCTATAACTCATGCCACACTTTTCGGCCATGTAACCTGGACCAAAACACCAAAGGTGGAGGTGTGTCCATATTCATTAAGGATATCCACACCTCCAGGCTAGTTGCTCAGCATAATGCATCCGAGGTTATCCAAGTGCAACTAACTCTGGGCAAAACTGCAATCCAAATTGTAGCTTGCTACAGATCCCCTACCATGCCCCAGGATTCCCACTCCTCTTTTCTTGATGTACTGGAAAATATTAGGGTTCACCCAAACACCCTAATAATGGGCGACTCAACTACCCCAACATTAACTGGGAAAACTACTTGTGTACCAACTCCTTAGCTCAATGCTTTCTGGAATTTATAAACTCCAATGCCCTGGATCAACTTATCCACACCCCCACCAGGGGCAACAATATCCTAGACCTGGTCATTACCAACTTGAGTGACCGGTGTTCCACACCTGAAGTCAACTCCTCAGTCTGATCCGATCATAAGCTAATCACCCTTGATATCCACATCCCGCCCCCACCCGCCATTAAGGAAACCATGGTAAAAAATTTCTCCAAAGCCAACTTCATGCTTCTTAAGACAGAAGTGGTGAACTTCATGACACCCATGCAGATGGACAATACAGTTACAACTGCTGAATCCTACACAAATGCACTCTATAAGCACTTACACGAGTGCATGGATCATGCTATTCCAAACAGAACCAAGACGCTATCCTCCAAAAAAAAGGAAGCCGATCTGGTGGTCCCCTGCCGTAAACAAACTGTACAACAGAAGGAAGAAGCTGTTGCAAAAGAGAGTAAAATCCCATGTGTGGAGCAGCTCCCTGGTCAGCCTCAGTAAGAAGCAGAGATCCCTTATAAGATCCTCCAAAGCTAGCTACGAAAACAAAATCGCCACTAATTCTAAGCACAACCACAAAGCATTCTATAGCTATGTCAAGAATCTCAATGGCAACACCCAGATCTGCTCTGAGTTACAGCACAATGGCATGAAAATAACTGAACCAACTGATATTGCCAACATTCTGGCAGAAAGGTTCAGTGCTAACTTTACCCCCCTCACCCCCTAAAGGGCCCATATCTATACAGGAAGAATGCAGAGTCTCTGTAATCACAACTACGCAGGTAAAAGCTGCACTCTCTCAAGCCAAAAACACAGCATCCATTTGACCAGACAACATCCCAGGCTGCGTTTTACACGAACTTCAGAATGAACTGGATCCCCACTTAAGCACCATGTTCAATAATAGCCTTGCATCAGGCTTTGTGCACACTGAATGGTGCACAGCAAGAGTTATCCCACTCCACAAAGGGGGAGCCACCACTGAACCCAGGAACTATCACCCTATTAGCCTGACAAGCCTGGTCTGCAAGGCCATGGAACATATCATCATGGAACTCGTAAACAAAGACATTGGTAACCTCCAAACTCTGGATCCCACCCAGTTCAGGTTTGTGAAAGGCAGATCATGTCTCTTGAACCTGATTGACTTCTTTGAGGCAGTCACCAAAGCCATAGATGAAGGTAAGGTGGTTCACACAGCCTATCTTGACCTCGCTAAGGCTTTCAACGCCATCCCCCATTCTGGAATTATAGCTAAACTCACTAAACTAGGAATAAATCCCTATGTCACAAGATGGGTTGCCAACTGGCTCACTGACAGAACCCACACTGTAAAAGTTGCAGACTCCAAATCTGACCTCAAACCAGTGACAAGTGGAGTACCACAGGTTCAGTCCTGGGACCTCTCCTGTTTGTTATCTACTTCAATGAAGTACAGGCCTACACAGAAGGCCTCTGGCTAACTAAGTTTGCAGATGACTGCAAATTGGGAGCCATAGTCAAGTCCCCAAATGATATGAACATCCTGCAGAAGGGCCTCGCTGAGACAGATGCCTGGTGTCAGAGCCATGGCCTCAAGCTCAGTGCCAGAAAGTGCAGTGTCATCCCCTTTGGTAAAAACTCTGTACCCATGAACTACCACATATAGGCAACAATCTACTCAACACCGAATGTGTGATAAGAGACCTTGGGACCCAGGTGGACCATAGTCTCTCCTTTGATAGTCACATCGCCGCAGTAGTCAGGAAGTCCTTCTACATGGCACACCTCATCATAAATGGGTTCTCATCCAGGAAAAAAGAGGTCATTGTTCCCCTCTACTCGACACTCATTAGACCCATTATAAAGTACAATGCCCCTTTTGCAATGTACCTTACAAGACATCTGCAGCAGCTGGAAAGTGCACAGAAGTACCTCACAAAGAGGATTACTGGCCTCAAACAAATGCCCTACACTGTCCATCTCAAAAAACTCCAGCTTTACTCCATGGCATATCACCTACTCTGAGATGATCTCTGCCTAACATATAAAGCTATGTCAAACCCAGAGCTGTTGGACATGCTGCACCTAAAGAAATCCCAATCCCCTCTGAGCTACACGCTCTAGGGACCTAAGCCTTGTCACCACAATAAACAGGACATGTTGGAGGGATAGATTCCTGTCCCAGAGACTTCCCATACTCTGAAACAGGCTACCCATCTATGTCAAGCAAAGTTCTCCATTAGCACTCTTCAAGAAAAATATTGATGAGTGGATGGGAAATAGGAAATACACCCCGGGATCACTTCTGTGTCTCTGCTCAACAGTGGCACAGGAAAATAACTTTCTTGGGTGGCGTAAGCCATGGAACTTTGTTGGCTAGGCTTTCGTAGGCCCTTGGGCCGATAGCCTAGTACCTACCTATGAACCTGTGAACAGGATCCAAGGGAAGCACGAGAGCTTCATGGGAAGGGGAGTAGGCCTCGAGCTGGTTGAAGACCTCGAGCTTTTGCATTTGGCCGAGTCAGAGCCAAGGATCGGCTCTGGACCCATCAGTGAGAATGAAGGCAAGATGAACAACTCACATGGAACATTATGGTGAGTATATAACTTCTTTTTATTTAAGAAAAAAAATGGTATTCTAATGCAAATTTCAGGGCAGTGTATTTTCTTTGAAAATGGAAAATAATGAATGAAATTATTTACTTGGCATTACTCCTACTGACTTTTTGTTTCATTTCTAAGATTAATTTAATTAAGTTTCTGTTCACAAAATCTTTTAGCAACCATATAAGCAATAGTCTCTTGTTTGTCTTTGCTTGTTGGCTGTATTTGTCACCCTGGGTAGAACAATGATCCATATGGACCTTTTTCAGACTCTGCTAAGGAGAAGTGTCTGGCTAAGTGATTTGCTGTGAAGTGCACAGTTAGTAAATGGAAGCTGAAGGAATCAAACCCAGGAAGCTGCTCATTAACAGCTCATTTTCTCACATCCTGAATGAAAGATAGACAATAGTAGAATAATGGTTTTAAACAGTGACAGTAAAACTTCATACTGCCTTAGATTTTTATGGTTTTCAGTAAGGAAAACAGAACCATTCTCGCATATTTTTTTTAGAATTCTGAAAGAAAGGAACGTTCTAGTTTAATAGTTTCAAATAAAGCCACTTTTTACTCGGTGAACATTAATTCATAATCACAACAAATGTCAGAACTACCCAACTCCACACTAGATTTTTTATTTCTAATTGGCACCATAAAGTAGCTGTGTTTCCAAATTCTCAAGGATTCTTGAGACGATAATTTGCATAATATAGATATCTGTCCTTTAGAAACGGTCATGCAATGAACTTGTCTTGCACAAGACAAAGCAAATCTTCACTGAGATGGAAACTCTTTGGTTGAAAATGTATTTGTTTGAAGCATTTTGCTTATAAATTGTAATATATCTATACTTTGAGGATATTTAATTAGGAACTCAGAATCTTGAGAACATATATTTTAGATACACATTGAAATCTGTCTTTTTGCGCCTGTATACTCAAGTTTATTTTTGCTTTCTTTTATAAAAGGTACTCTTCCTGTAGCAGTCACCACAGCCAAGAAGTGCTTCAGAACCTTAAGTCCATAAATGTTTGAAACTTGATAGCCTTTTATAAATATATAGTTGGTTTGTTTGTGTCTTTCGGCTTTTCCCGGTTAGGGGTCGCCACAGCGGAACTCCAGTCCGCTAATGATTGGCAGTTGATTTTTACATACCGGCTTGCCAGGCCTGATGCACAACCTTCATCGAAGGTACGCCCATTCAATCATGTCTCCACGCAGAAGACACTCTAGCTGAGAATCGAACCAGACAGCATCTTACTGTGAGGTGACAATGCTACCGCAGCACCACCACCGCGGGTCTAGTTGGTCTTTCTACTAATTTTTGATTTAGTGTTAATGTTATACAGAGCTTTGCCTTAAACCAAGGGATTCAGCTCCCATTTTGTTGTTCCATCTATGGGATGCAGATGATTGTGTGTTTCATAGGATGGACTCTAGAAGGTAAGTATCTATACATATTACCAACAGACAAGAATCTGGGAATTGAGAGCAGCTTTTTATTTCCTTTGCACTAAAAAAGCCAGAAGCCAGAAAATGTAAGCAAACCTCTTTCATCTGGATGACTGAGTGCATTGGATTTTGCAATGATTCTGTACTTAAACAAATTCAGGTAGCCATCAGCATACATTGTCCAGAAGCTCCTTTGTTCTGGGGGTGGTCTCTTCTTATGTTATTTGTGAAATGGTAAAATCAAACTGGATTCTGTTACTAATAACATAAATGCTTTCTAGGGTCTCCATCCAATCTCTAGAAGCATACCCATCCAGAGATTATGCATATAGGGATATTAGCATATTAGTGTAATTGCATGTCCATCACAGCAGTAGATGACTGAGTAGTGCTCATCCTCCCAATACGTCATCTTCTTCCACTCCTGTACATAGTGGGCCCCCCCATTCCCTGTATTACCCATCCATTGCTATCTGGTCTATATTGTTAGCTTTCATGTGGTTTTAAAAGCAGGACTGGTTATTCTTAATCCATGCTTCATCCTGTTTATACAATTTTGGACACAACAATAGTATGGCAGATTAAGAATTAACAGGAAAATGTCTATAACAGGTATGCAGATTTTGATGGCTGACTCAGTTGAACTGTGGCTAAAATCATTTATAGGCCAAACAAAGCTAAATTGGCTAGTAAGACTTGGTGGATATTTTTTTTTTCTAAAAAAAATTCTAATGTCAAGAAAATATAATTTTAAAGTTGTAGAATTATAGTACTACATAGCTTGATTATTTTCTTTAATTAAAATATATACACATCTGGATATGCTATATACACCAGGCACTGATCATCATGACAATATAATAGTTTACCTCATAAAACTGCAACTTGACTATGTAGTACAGGACATTGTGGACATATTAGATACTGACCTATCTTTGTTTTTGATAATTAGAACTTTAATCCTCATAGTCTACAAGTTATTGTCATTCAGTGGAAACATGAATGTGCATAACTTAGTATCTGTCATTCAAATGCAATCTGGCATTCTCAGTCTTTGGAGTCTACATTATGCATGTATTAAACAAGGAGTCCCATCTCTCTGGGTTGCATTTCATCACTTCACAGGGAAAAATCACAGCTAGCAAACTATCCACAATAGGTTTGCATAAGCCAATGTATTATGAATACAAGGGTGCAGTTAACTCAATTGGATTAAAAATATTCATTCTTACTCTAGCTGATTATTTGCTTATGGGGTAGTGCACTATCACAGCCAACCATTTGCAGGTGCTGCCTAGATGAAATAATTCACAAAGAGCAAAACAGTGAAATAGAGAGGCAGTAAAATGTACATAATGGAATAGAAAGTAACACTGTATAAAACATTTGTACAGTAGCAACAAATAGATGCACTAACAATTATGTGAGAAAAATACATTTTACAGTTTTACATTATTATATTTTAGGTTTGCATCATGGTGGAAATACTGTGGGGTAATCTGAGTCTGGGCAAGGGTGGGTGTGGAAGATGGAGTTGAGACATTTGTAATTGAGAGAGAGTAATGCTAGAGGTTGGGATGCCAGTAGGTGGTGTGGCCTGTTGTGATTTAAGTACAGTTTGACTTGGTGTTGAAGAATGTTTTCAACTTGTCTCTGAAGATGATGAAGGGAGATTTTAGTTCCTTTAGTTTGGGGGGATTCCCATAGTTTAGGCGCAATGAGGGAGAAAGAATGGTTAGTGCATTGTAGGCGTGTGTGTGTGTGTGTGTGTGTGTGTGTGTGTGTGTGGTAGTTTGGAAGAAGCACCTGAGATTGTAGTGTGTATGTTTTGTACAATGTTTGGTGAGTAGTGGTGGGAATGAGTCAGGCTGCTCTTTGTTGTACTGGGAACATTTTGGCATTTTGAGGGTGAGTCAGTGCTGTAAATTAGACTATCAATTAGTGATGAAGAGGCAGATTTTACTTGTGATAGTTGATAGTGTGGAGGAGTGTTTCACAGAGACTGTGGCATTTATGGGTAGTCCGTATTCAAGAAAGGCAAGAAAGACTCATTTGCATATAGCTATCCTGACCAGGTTGGAGATTTAGCATGATATTTTCTCTTTTTCTTTTTTTTTAAGTTTTTATTAGATTTTACATATACCAACAATAATTTAACAATTTGAAACAAAAATAAAGCAAAACTATATAGAAAAATCCATAGCAAGAATTATATACACAAAACAATCTCTTTGATATGGTTTATTTTATTCATGTTTTTCAATCTAATAGCTGTTATATGAAGGCTCTTGGGGTTTATTGAGGGCAACTGTAATTTAATTTTTTCTAGATTAATGGAAATCTTATAATGTAAGATTTCTTAGTATTTCTGATTAAGATTTTTCCACTTTGTATATGCAGCTTTATCATTGGGTTTAAGGTTTAATTTTAATTTATCAATTTCAACTTGGAGAGCATCTTACTCTTTATCCCATTCCTGTTGTTTCTTTTACAAATATACCAGCACTTTATTTTACTATATAAGTAAGCTTTTAATATGTCCCATAGTATGACATCATTGGCCTGGCTATTATTGTTAAATTCCATAAACTGATTTGTCTTTTAATGACTATTCTTTAAAGCCTTTTATTTTAGTTATATATGTTGGGAGTCTTTTGCAAGAAATTAAATTGTTGTTAATTTAAACATTATAGTATTGTGGTCAGATAAGGAACATGAAACTATTAGTACCTTCTCTATTTTGGAATATAATGGATTGGATACCAATACTTTATCAATATAGGTTTAAGTCCCATATCTAAAAGAATAGTGAGTATATTTTAAAGAACCATCTAGTTTCAAATTTGATACATCTCTTGTATACATTGTATTAATATAATGATTCAAATGTTCCACTACTAAAGATAGTCTGATTTGTTTAACATTTGTAGTGTCTTTATCTGGTAGCTTGCAATTAAAATCTCCAGCTATCAACATTTGTCCTTTAGAATATAGTGTTATAATATCTAAGTATTTCATAACTGTTTTAGAACCAATCCCAGGAATCCAACAGGTATTTCTAAGGGTACAGTATTTTTTATCAATTTGTATTACCACCAATCCCAGAATACCATCCTTGTCAGAATAGGAGTCCACTATTTTAGGTAGACCTGATGTTTGTTTGTTTTTTCTAGAGAATAAGAATTGAACTAAACTGATAGCCAATTAAAATTGAATAATCTTTTAACAACAATCTATTTAAAGCTTTAGTCATTAAATGGGTTTCCTGAAGAAAAACAATGTCTGCTTTATGTAGCGTTAAACACTTATTTAAAACTACCCCTCTTTAAAGGGTTATTTAACCCATTTTTATTTAATGAAAGGCATTTATATGTAGACATTTACTGGAACAATTGGTATAGAAACTACTATAAAATGATTTAGTGCTAACAAAGAAGCAACTTTTTATGGACAAACACAAAAGGATGATGTGAAAAATTAAGAATTAAAAACATGTTTAATCACCACCATGGAATAAAGTTTCCAGGCTTTACAAAAAGATCATACAAGCTGCTTACTAACAGTATTATAACAAAACAAATCACATTGCTGCTACTACTGCTATGTACATAAACTGAAATTTTCTAAATATTTTACACTTTTTAAGATGTTAATTACTAGAAAACAAACCAAAGAACTACACAACAAAGTTAATATATAATAAGACTCATAAAATGGAAGAACTTTAAACAACTATTGATTTATAATAATTTGTTTTAATTATACTTTTATTTATATATTAGCTATCATATTGAAGACATGCTCAGACCATTCTTAATACTGGAAATATTTATATGAATTAAGAAAGCTCTGTATTGTGAGTCAATAATGTCTTTTTAAGGTACACAGAATAACACTTGTCACATTTGTACATTGTATAACAAACAGATTACCTGTAATTATTACATTTTGTAAAAAGGTTATGAACCAGAACCTATATTAACATTTTATCTGTGTAAATTATGTATATTTCTACCATATTCACTACAAAAACCTCATAACTGATTACAAATTCCCATCTCATCTCTCATACAGACTAGAAGCTTGTTAAAACAGCCTGCACAGCTTTTAGCTATTTACATTCATATTTATTATCTAACAAGGCTGAATTATAAAGGAGACTGCTGATGTCTGTATTTTGTGCAAAAGTATAAGTTATCTTAATGAAATTGTATTTTCAACTTATGTTATACCACAGTTCTGTATACAAAACATACGTCCGACTCTTCTGACAAATAAAGTGGTGCTACAGCATTATTTAGTATGTAAAAATGCTTCACCTAGGAATAATACTCCTTAGAAAATTCAGAATTACTTTAAAAATCAGTGTACCAGTTACAGAGGGAATAGTACACTCATTAGTAATGATGAAAACATTTAACTCAAATTTCCACTCAACTATTAAGTGTACATTTGTGTTTGTGTATTGTCCTTGAGGTTTAATAAGCATACCTCTGTGTGTCCCACATCAAATGTGTACCCTTTGTGCATCATTTCACTTGCTCCCCTTCAATAATTAAGCTGGTGTTCCAGGCATATACAGTTAAAATAAGCTATTCAAAATTATTATTATATTAAATTGCACTACTTACAGTTTGTCTTGAATACTGGGAAATATTTAATACACTAAAGCATTTAAAAGTCCATTTTAGCAGTGTTTTTCTGAGTTCTGTAATCTTGCTTCTGAGGAGTTAAAGGTCATGTTGTGCATCCTCTCTGGCTCTGGAACTGTTCAGGGAGGATTCAGAGTGAAATAGAGACACAGAAGCTCGAGGCAAGCTGAAAGCATTCTCTAAACTCTTCTGAAGTAATTTGTTGGGAAAATACACTGAAAAGAAAGTCTTTAAACACAGAAGGCTCATGGTCACATTCTGCAAGCCACATTTTAACTGAAAGATTTTTTAAACATCAAATAAGCAGGGGAAAGTTATACAACCTTAATAGCATAATTAGAAAGAAAAGGGAATTAAAAACACATCAGTGCACACATTTTAACTATATCGTCCACAGTCACTAACACTATATGTAAATACTATGTTAAATATTAAAAATTAAAACAGTAAAGAGTTTTAACATTCCCATCTACACACATGCATTTCCCAAGAGTCAAACCACCCCCCAAATCAAGACTCATTTTATCAGTTACTCAGTTACTAAATTATTGTTGAAAAGGAAAGAGTGAGATGACAGAAAAGAAAGGAAAAGGAACAAAAAATTAAAACTGTTGGATATGATATTTCACTTTAGATTTATAATAGGTTAGTTAAAATAAGCTTATTACTATAAACTTTACTCCCTATAGTGGAAAACTCTGTAAATATTCAAACACAAACAGCAACACGAGAACTGTTAAAACAAGACAGCCAACTCACAGGTTTAAAAAGTAGCGTGCAGTCTTACTCGAATAAGGCAAAAATGGTGTTTATCCAAAGATATATTTATTGAAGACAATCCACAGTATCCACAGTGTAGGAAACTAAAATCCACATGAACAACTGTTACGCACTTTCATCCGCGTATCGCAGACTTCAGAACAGCTGATTGACTCACAATACAATCATTTTAAAATCTTTTTGGTGCCATTCTAGAGGCAAAAATTTTAAGTGCCAGTGCTTAATATAATTTGTACATATTTTAAAAATGTAATTGTAAAAACAACCAATGCATCAATATATCCTAGGATTTACTAAAACCTTAAATGATAAATAATATAAATGTGGGTCATGTAATCAATGTTATTTGATTAATGAGAGTGATGGAATAAAACTACAGAACTTGAATAGGACCTACATTAATTTTAGAAGGGGGAATTGTAACAGTAAGAATATTATTTATTTAGCTAGTTGTTTGTCATGCATTGCTTATTATATTGGCAAAACAGAAAGACTATTTAAGAAAATAATTTATGATCATGTTTACAGAATTAAGGTACATGACACCAAGAATGCATTATATAGACATATAGAGAAGAAAGGTGAACATCATAGTTTCAGTTTTGCCATAATAGATCAAGTTTTCACATCAAACAGAGGGGGCAATTTTAAAGCAATACTAAGCAAGAAAGAAAGCATCTGGCAGGTGTTGAACGATGCCACAAAGGAACCGGGTATAAATGATTTTATTTCTATCAAACCCTTTCTAATGTTGGCGTGATCAGTTTTATCATCAGGTGCAATATGTTATCATAGAATTATGTATGTGTTTGTTAGTTACATCAGTGGGGTATGAAGTTTGGTATTGCAATTTTATTATTTAGTATTTTTTGAAATAGTATTTATATTATTTATCATTTAAGGTTTTAGTAAGTCCTAGGATATATTGATGTATTGGTTGTTTTTACAATTATATTTTTAAAATATGTACAAATTATATTAAGTACTGGCACTTTAAATTTTTTGCCTCTAGAATGGCACAAAAAGATTCTAAAAGGATTGTATTGTGAGTCTATCAGCTGTTCTGAAGAAGTCTGCGATACGCGGATGAAAGCGCGTAACAGTTGTTCATGTGGATTTTACTTTCCTACACTGTGGATACTGTGGATTGTCTTCAATAAATATATCTTTAGATAAACACCATTTTTGCCTTATTCGAGTAAGCCTGCACGCTACTTTGTAAACCTAGCTGAGATGGTGAGTTGGCCGTCTTGTTTTAACAGCTATAGTGGAAAACTGCAATATTATACTGACAGGGAGACCAATACTTGTAAACTGAAAATAATGTAAGGAAAATAGAAAAGTATTACCTTTAGTTGATTTCATTTAAAAGTTGTTTCAGAAACAGCCTGTTTGAAGACAAATAAAATATAAATAACTAACAGGTGGTTTTATTTGTCTCTGAGCTTTTTTCTGTTGTCTCTATCCAGTCATTCCTTGTAGCCTCTCTTTTCAAAGACATACTCTGATCCATTTCATCAGCAGGATTAAATACATTATTTTTCTGGATGAAGGGAACTGCATCTTATAAGAATCAAATGTTTTTCCCCTTCTGGCATGAATAATCTTAGTCTTGAGGGGAGATTAGATAAGTTTTTATTTTGGCTTTCATCAGTGATTTAATAGAGGAATACAAGCTTTTCTTTCTGAAACTTTTAGAGAGGAATAATCATTGTCAAATCTAATGAAAGAATCACCATTTTATGGTGAAGCAGACCAGGCTGTCCTCAAAACTAGATCCTTTTCTTGAATGGAAATAAATTTGACTATTATAGATCTTGGATTTGAAAGTTCTTTGCTTGATGTGGCTACAGTTAAAGATCTATAAGCCCTCTGTATGCCAAATGACAGGGCTTCAGGAAGGTTTAATGTTTTAGGGATCAAGTAAATAACCATTTACCATGTTACCTCCTCCTAGTTGCTCAGGGATTCCATAAATCTAGATGTTGTTCCTCCTTGCCCTATTCTCCAGGTCATCATTTTTTTTAAAAAAAAAAATATTTTTTGTTGAAGAATAAAATCAGTGTTATTTCTCCCTCTGTAAGTCTGCTGTCTATTTCAGTGACAGAATCCATAGCAGATATCTGGAATTTCTGTTGTTTCACCACTTCCTTGATTAAATCAATCTGCTTTGTACAATCTGGTTTTATTTTGTCAATTTTGGAGTCCAGTTTATCTAGCTTTAAGTATAGGTCTTGTATACTACAAAGAATAGACTGTAACTATTTCTCTGCTGAATTTTCTTGTGAAACTACTTTAGATTGGTTCATCTTCCTTTGGTAAATCTTTATCTTGAAGTTTTGACAGGAAAATATTTGAGCTGTAAATTATTTTTTCCACCAAAAATGTCCCAAGAAGTTTCCAACATGATATTCCAGCTTATATAAATTATTTTTGCCAACAATGACAATTTAATCCTGCCAGAAATGTATAGGAGAAGCAGAGCAAAATTCCTGTGCTGTTGTTTGCTTGCCATCTTTGTATGATATTTTCCTAGCCTAGAAATGAAGTAAGTCAACTTTTGCCCTTGATTTTGCAGTATGTGTATGAAAATTTAACTGGCCTAGCCATAAATCAATGTATTTAAAAGAAGGTGGTGGTTTCTTCTGGCATGCCACAAACAGTAGTGATGTTAAGTGACTTGAGTAATTTTTTAATCTTATGTATGATGCCATAAAGCATGTTTTTGTTTTAGTGGGGATAACTATTTGTTTGTGGTTAGTGAACCAGGAATTGATGGACTTAATCTTTGGTGCAGCAGTAGCATTGTTGCCTCACAGCAAGAGGTTCTCCCATTCGATTCTTGGCTGGAGCACCTTCTCTGTGGAGTCTGCATGTCCTTCCCGTGGTCCAGTGACATTCAAAAGACATGCGTGAATGGGTGTTCCTTCGTTGAAGGTTGGGCATCGGGCTGGCACCTCAGCACCCTAAAATCGACTGCCAATCATTAGCGGACCGGAGTTCCACTGTGGCAACCCCTAACCATTTAAAGACGAAAGAAAAACAACTCTCTTTGTAGTTGTGATTTGATTATAGAGTGTTTGCAGCTGGGCCTAATGTTTAACATGTTATCAGTGTAGAGGATGATGTCTAGAGTGGGAAGGCCATGAGGCAGTTTATTGATGAAAATACAGGTGAAAGTGGAGCTCGGATAGTACCTTAGGGTGCTCTCATTTTATGAGGTGTGAGTTGAGAGAAGAAAGAGTCTAATTTAACTTTGAAAAATCTATTTTACTAGAAGATACCACACAATAAACCAAAAATGGAAAAACACCACACTGGAGGCAAAAGTAATGTTGTAAGCGCTTTCGTTTACTAGAATAAGTCAACTTCTTCAGACAGTTTCACAACAGAAATCAATGTCCTTAAATACAATAAAAATAGTGACATAATTTCCTTCACAAACCACCCAACCTCAATTTAAAGCACCAAGTCATTTTGCTTAAAAAAATTCTTGTAACCTAAAGGATTATCAAATTCAAAATAGACATTATCTTCTATACAAAAAAATCCTTAAAACATTCTTTTCCAACAATAAAATGTATATATAAATGTTTACTTAATCTATCTAAAAAAAGCTTTTAATTTTAAAATGCTCTTAATAGAAATTACATCATTTAAACCTGGCAGAACCAAGGCATTTAATTTCAACTGCCATAAAAGCTCTTTTACTTCAAGTTTCAGACTAATTGGACCACCCCTAACATTTTTAGGTATTTTTTCAGTAACCAAAAATGAAAAATCGTGCTCAGGACACAACAAAATATGCCTGGCCAATGCATTGTTGACATTTCCCTTTTCAATGGCATAACAATGCTCATATATTCTATTCTTAAGGGGTCTATCGGTTTTGCCCATGTAAAAGCAGTACATTTTAAACATGAGCCAAGATAAACCACCCCCCTTGTATTACAATTATATTTGCCATTGATGTAATATTTTTTACCCCTCACTATACAGGCATTTCCCACTTTAATGTGTTTGCAGCAGCGGCAGGCTTCACATTTAAACATCCCTCAATGTGGGGGATGACATTTAAAATTGTTGCATTCCAATAAAATTTTTAAACTTTTGCCCCTTCTAAAGACCACACGAGGACAATCCCCTACATGCTTACTGATTAAGTGGTCTTCGAGCAAAAAACACCAGTTTTTAAACATAATCGATTTCAGAAAAGGGGCATCTGAGGAAAAGGTAGTTATGAAACTCAACCTAACTAAATCCTGTCAGAAGAGTCAACTTGCTGAATAATACCCACATCCCCCATCAAATGGTTCAACAATGAAATGTTAGATTTAGTTTCCAAACTCTTTGGCCCATTAAGTTCCAAACTAACAGTGATGTTATATTCTTTAATATTCAAAATCGGTTTGAATAAACCACAAGACCTTTTACTGAAAACCTCATCAATAAGGTCTTCAACCAGTCTGTCGGGGTACCCACGCTTAACAACCATATCCTTTAATAATCTGCATTCGTCAAAAAATTCATTCTCCAAAGTCACCATCCTTGTCTGAAAAAGTTTACTTATTCTAGTAAACGAAAATGCTTACTACATTACTTTTGCCTCCAGTGTGGTGTTTTTCCATTTTTGGTTTATTGTGTGGTGTTTTCTTACCTAGTCCGTCCGTATTTTACTAGAAGATTTGGAACCAGGTGATGCCTGTGTTACTAAAGCCAATGTAGAGAGAGAAAAGGCATTATCGGTGGTTTATTAAGCCAAATGCTTTTGTGAAGTGAAAAGATATTGCTCCTGTTAAGTTGCCTTTGTCCACATTGAGAAGAATCTCATCAGTTCAGAAATGGTTTCACTAACTGTAGCTTGAGAGTTGGATATAAATGATTTTTCTAAAACCCTTCCAAGAGTGGGCAGGCTGGACATAGGATCAAAATGTGAGGTGTTTTGAGGTTTAGATTGGTTGATGAGAACGGGGTCAATGAGTGCTGTTCTCTTAAGGTTTTTATATCATTACTAACTTTTTACAGGAGTACAGGAGGCATATGTCCTAATACGTTTTGTGTCTTTTCATCAGTACCATCTTTACATCTCCATTAGGTTGTCAACAGACTATGTCCTTCAGTATAATTCATATCAGTAGAAGGAACACAGCTGTGTATCTTCAATAATTTTTTCACTCTATACACCACAACTATCCTTGACTTGAGGCAGTGTTTTACAACAGTACCCCCCCCCCCAATGAGCAGTAGCAATGCCTGCCCAAACCCCAGTCAACACCCAGCACTTTTTTGTTTACTTACAAAGACCACTGGAAATGTAATACAGTTAGGCATTCAGAAGCAAAGTGAAATCTCACAGGAGAGTTTGGCATGCAGTAATTAGCTGAAATTACTGCCATCTATATAATCAGTTTTATTAAAGCAGTTGCTTTCTGCAGACATACATGGTGGTGGTGCAGGGCTGATAGACACATGTGCACAAGAATCCAGTTCTTAAAAAGTCCAGATGTATTTTTTTTTTATCTGGGAAAGTAAATTTCATCGTGCAAAGCATTATTGTAGACAATTGTCTGAAACTGAAAACATTGTCCGTTTGTCAGATGTAGTTCTTAGCTCATGAATTGCATTTTATTACTGTTAGTGAGGTCTCTGTTAACCAATTTATTGGGATTTACTTGACTGCATTTGTTGACATTCCTGATGTCTTCTGCAACATATGCTCCTGCTATTCTGTTTGTTTGTTTTTTTTTTACATGCATATTACTTTCTCCCTTCATTTTGCAGGGGGGCAGGCCCCCCGCTAGTAAAATATACCAACTCCAAGATCGCACTACATTGAGGGAAAGAGTAAATTACGATTAGACAATGAATACTCATGATGACAGACAAATCTGCATGGTATGTCAGTCATTCCTCATTTGCATACTATATCATAAATATTGGGTATGTCAATCAATCTGGACACACATTTCTGGGCGAAATGGCCAGGGGGTGGGTACTGTTGTAAAACATCACCAGAACCTCATATCAAAGAAGCAGAGGTTTTGATATCTACAGTTCTTATGTTTAGGGGTGACAAAATAAAGTACAGATAACTTGGTCCATTTATTAGGGCAAGCTTATCTATTTCTCTTAATGATCAGATTCTCTTAAACAACAGTAGAAATTCCATTATTTCACTATTTCCATTATTATGACCATTCCAGAGAGTATGTCTAAGCTCTGCACATTATCAGCTTTTATACATCTCAAATTCCCTGCTTAGATCTTTATGAAAGAAACTTTAGACCATATCTCTGAATATTAAAACCATAACTAAAACTGGGATACTTTTTTTCTGTTCTAGATCACATAGGTCACTTAACCTACAAAACGTACGCCATTTGATTATGCTCTGAATCGGAACATTTTCAGAAAGGTCCAACATCCCTATACCACACAATTTGAAACAGCTGAGATGCGCTTTCACTAAGTCAGTGACTGCACGCTGAAATGCATGGTTTTGAATGGTACAAATAACCGCAAATAACTGGTGTTTCTGAAGGTAATGAGATTAAAGAATCATAAATATGATAATATACCACAACATCTCTTGAACACTGACTTATTCATCATTAAATACCTCCCATCTTTGGGCACTGCTCTTGACTTGAACAACTTGGTAATACTGTTCCTCTTCAGTAATATGGTACTTTTGAGAAACATCCTTGTACAGAACAAAGGGCAGCCTTGAATGCTTTTTGACCAGAAGTCTGCAATGAGTGACACCAAACAAATATGGGCCTACATACATCTTAGCTGCCCAGATTTTTCACAAAATGTCCAGATTTTTCCTCATATTTTTATCAGTTCCTCATAAAATATGTGGATTTCTGGAAATTCATTGAGGGCTGAATCTGTGCTAACATCAAATCTGTTATTCTAACAACTTTCTGAGTTTATAAGAGCAGTATTTAAAATCTCCCCCTGATTTTGGACCTTTATACCCCCATTATTTTTGTCTTTGTTTATATTTTGTGAGCTTTTAGGTTGAAAAGTATGATGGACCAAAACCCTAAAATCCCTAATAAGCAAATTAGGCAATCCTGTAAAAGTCTTACCAAGGACTGTAAGAAGAAGTTTTTTCTAAATAATTGCAGTAAAACTGCAACTAACTAAAGTTTAGGAGAAAGAGGCGGCAGCTCCAAATTCTGGGTGTGGAGTTATTACATGTTCTCCCTTTGTGTTTGCAGGTTCTCAGTGATCACAAGCTTTCCACTAATCCCAATTATTATTCCCTGTTTTTGATCTGTGCCTTGTAAAATCTGGGGGGTTTTTCTGTGAAATCAATGAGGGTTATATTCACTAGTAATAGTACACATCTGAGACTTGTTCCTGATGTAGGGTATTTGACATGCATTATTTTGCTATGTTGCCTTGTCTTAAGCTAAGAGGTCCTAACTGTGGTTTGTCTGCACACCATACCTACGAGCCATTGCGGATCTTGATTGTCGTACCTTTTTACTTTTTTGATTAATCACTGCTGGTCCTGGTTTTCTTTTAGTGTTAAATCTGCTATTTTCTGGAATGGTAATGCAACTCCTGCTATGTTAGTAACTTTTTAACTATATAGGAGCAATATGCCAATCCCTGATGATTGCATTTGCCCCAATTATTTTTTTGATTTTGTTTGTGATTCATCATGTAAGATGTTTAAAGGTGTGGTCTGTCTGCATTGCTAATGATTTTCACTCACTTTTTTTGTTTTGCAGTCAGAGTTCACACTCTTCAGACAATGAATGGTAATGAAACTCCTATTGTCGCACTAACTTTTTATTAGAGCAGCATAAATCTGTCGATGTTTACTATTTATCTCCCAATTATTTATTTGCCTTCCTTGTGATTCTTCAGCTAAGAGGTTACTAGCTATGCTTGGTCAGTATAATATTTATCAAAGACTGTATAGATACCTTTTCACTGTTTATTATTTTACCTCAGTTTTGTTGTTTGTAACAGTTATAGATATCTGGCAAATCATTTAGGACTGTAAGCACTTAATGAGATACTGTTTAGACTCAAACTTCATGCCCTTCACACAATGAATTGTAATTCAAAGCATGTTATTGCACTAACTGTATCACTATATAAAACCATCATGTTAAATCTGTCCCTTACACTGGACCTTTACATGACATTACCTGTTTGGCTTAGCTCTTGCTTCATTAGGTTAGTGGCTGAGAGCTTTGGCTGCAGCATAAAATCAGGCCACTGCTTCAAACTTTTGTTTTTCTGTGGTATGCTCCGTGGGTGATATACTCTCTCTAAAGTATGAAGTTCAAGTAGGTCTCTTACTATTTACTCCCTTCTGCACAACATTCTATGCATGCCTAAGGTAACTATGAAATGCTCGTGGCTGGGTTTGCAATTCACAGCGTGTTAGCAAAACAATCTGGAAAAAAACACTTCCTATATAAACATGTGCACACACTAATATTCCACATAAAAGCAGAAACACTTTAAATATTGTGTATTACACTGACCGCTGCTGCTTATATCTTGGTACTCTTCAACTCCCCCCCCATTCCCCAATATTCAACCTTATGAGTGTTGACAAAATGAACAAAATAACAGTTATGAAACACATTTTTTGGATGGTTGACATGAAACATTGCCACAAAGGTCTTTTATAAATGGCACACGAAGATGTATATTCGGGAAGGCAGAAACATGTCTTCCAAGGCATCAGGAAAAGTTATTTATACGGATCTCATCATTACATATCAATATCTCTATATTATATCAGATGGCTGAAGTAATGAATTAGAACTAGATATTAATGTATTCTTGATAAGATAGATAGCTGCAAAGCTTGCAAAAAGGATATAACAAATATTATACAGCAACTGGACAAGTGAAATTCTTGGTTACAGTCAGGGTGCCCCACAGGGCTCTGTCCTGGGCTCATATTTATTTATGTTGTATTTTTATGATGTATCTTTTTTCATTTAAGATGTTTTACAGTCTGTATGCAGATGACTTGAGAATTAATAAAATGATTATACCTGTTACAAATAGGGCATGTCTGCCAGACAATTTGACTTAACTGACCGTTTGGGTACATGAGAATACTATACTAATAAAAACAAAAAAATAAACCTATACAATTTGGGAGACAGAGGTTGAAGGGTGAATGGTATATATAGCACACTGTAACTGAAGCTCTGGATATATTTAAGGACCTTGGTATATGTGTAGATCCAACTTTGAGTTTTTCTGATCACATCAGCCAGTTGCTTATGGATAGTTATAAAGCTACATAGTATATAAAAACGATTTATAAAGTCTAGGAAATCAGAAATGAAAAAAAACTATTGTTTGAAAGTTACATTAGCTAGAGTATTTTATAATAATTTAGAAACCTTTTAAGAAAACTAGCATAGGTAAATTGGAAGGAGTACAATATGGATATACAAATGGCATCCATGGATGTGAAAGTTTGTTAATATGACAGAGTAAAGTATTTGAACTTGTACAGTGTCTCATACAGATACTTAAGAGGAGACCTTATTTAGGTATACAAGGCATTTGGAGACAACTACTTCTGTGAATGTTTGAAGCTATCAAAGAGTAGAATAGAATCATGAGGTAATGTCTAGGATGTAAAATAAGAATGAGAGATGTAATTATTGGTTCTCTGAGGGAGTATATGATGCATAGAATAGACTATAAAATGATATTAAAGCAAACACTAGTTTAGATATTTTTAAGAATAGCTTTGACAGTAATAATAACAAATAACTGTATTGGTATACAATTCCGCAGTGGTGCAGCAGTAGCGTTGTTGCCTCACAGCAAGAGGTTCTCCTGTTCGATTCTTGGCAGGAGTGCGGGGAGTGCCTTCTGTGTGAAGTCTGCATGTCCTCCCCACAGTTGGGTGAGCATTCGAAAGACATGCGTAAATGGGTGTGCCTTCGTTGAAGGTTGAACATCGAGCTGGTACCTCAGCATTCATGAAAATCTACTGCCAATCATTAGCTGATTGGAGTTCCGCTCTGGTGACCCCTAACTAGGAAAAGCCAAAAGACAGCAACAACTGTATTGGTATACAGGCAGGTTTGCCAGTGCCTGAAATATTTGTATGTATGTATGAAGGTATATAATGCATTTTCAATGTACAGAAAGTGATCAGTAAGTTAATTGTGTTTTCATTGTGGTATACATTTCAAAGTATTCATGTCACCATTCCTGTTTCCGGAGGCAGGTTTCATGCTGTGTGGTGCCAAATCATACTTAAGAGCTGCACTTTTCCAGACATGGTGTATTTGACAAACTCATTTTGGCATGTTTTCTCAACATTACTGCTGTATTATGCTGCATTGTAATACAAGTTTGAACCACAAAGCCATGAAGCAACTTTGTCACACCCTGTCTGGACACAGTCATACATAATGATTCACAAGTACCAATAAAGTTTATACCGTTACATCTTTACAGATACCAGGATATTGTTTGGCTGCTGAGGGTAAATACACAGCCAGACTATATACTTAAGGCCAGGGATCAGTAGGGAAGTTTATTCCTAACAGTTTGTCACCAAACCGCATGTGAGTTCCTCATCAGCTGTGTTGGCAGTTGCATGCACATCTACAAGAAATGGAGTTCCTTAGTCCTAATGTGTGTGGGTGGGTGGGTGGGTGGGTGTGGGTGTGTGTTTGCCGAGTTCCTCAAATGTGAGCAGTTCAGTCACTTAAAAGAAAATGCTTTGGATGATATTGTGGATGACAGTGCAGTGTGTTCCATGGAAGACGACAGTGTGCCTGACTGTGTGCCCTGTTTGCATGATGATAGTGATGAGTTCAGTTCAGATAAGGATGATGAGAATGACTTATGAGGCAGCACTGGAGGAGCTGTAGTCAATTTGTGAGAGAGATGGCCTCACACCTCACACATAAGGAAGTGTGAGATTGGAAGAAATTCTGTACTGCTTCCACCTGAAGTATAACATCACCAATGTACCCAGAGCTCAGCCTGACCGTGATATGATGCACTTTGTATAGCCCATAATGGATGTGCTACTTATGGTTTTCAAAGGACATATGACTTTCATAGAAAAATATTGGCAGATGAAGCTATGGTGGCATTTTGAAGTCATCTGTGTTACTGCCAGTACTTGCCAGCTGAGCCAAAGACATGTTGTGCAGCTGTAGGTGCTGGATGGTTTCCAAAATGGATACATCAGTAATGTGCAGGTTTACCCAGGAAGGGAAAGTGGTACACCTGATGATGAATATGCACATTCTGTAATCATGTCTCTCACAAACAATTTGTGATGTTAACTCATTCACTTCCAATGGCCAGAGCCTAAGCCTTTTCACAGAATCAAATGATGTCCTCACATTTCAAACAAATGTTCATATCTCTGGAACCAAAGGGGTCATGAAAGAAGTATAAATGGGAAACCCTTCAGCACAAACTATTTTTATAGTGGTAGTATTCTTTAGGTTATAGGTCTTAAACTGTATTTTATAAGTCATAGTAAACATCTTATAATATCTCAGCAACCACTCGTTACAGACATACTGTCAGCAGCATTTTATTCATCAAGCTGAGAACTTTCATATGAGGCTAAGGAGGTCTGTCTGTGTTACTTGGTTGTTGAGATATTTAGAAAAAAATGAAAATTATATAAATTAATATCATAAAAACAACAGTTAAAAATATCTTTACCTGCACTAGACAGAAGTCAAATATTAATGCAGTTGAGTTTCCCATTGTGTAAGCTTTAAGATGAAATCTTTTAAAACCTTGTACATAGCATGATTTTGGAATTATTGATGCAAATATGAACAAGTGATATTTGACACCTAGAGGTGTCAGTAGAGTTAACTGCAGATACATCTGGAGGTGTCAGTTAGGTGTAATGATTTAACATCACCGTGAGTATTTTGATAACTTCTTTACATCAGTAGGCCTATCTAATGTATTACTGCTTCATGGACTTTACTGCTGTGGGTTTATGGGTACCAAGCATACAGGATGATTACATGACATCAACAACATAGCCATGAAAAATCTTCATTGAGGAGATATTTTTCAGTGTCATGTCAGAACTTTTCTTGCTACAGCATAAAAATAAAACCATACAGTCTTTCTGTTTTCAAATAACAAAAAATGAACTGAGATCTACTGTGTGGATAAGGCAACAAGATGGGGCCCATGTTTAGATAAGTTTCCTTCTTTCCTGTTATGTAAGAACAATTACATGAATAACATGGGTGTAGCAGATCGTTATGTACTCAGTATGCTACTGGCAAAAGAGCAGTGAAGCTCTGGGATATATCTCTTCTCTTTTCTGGGAGACAGTATATATCAGTAGGTTCATTTCCAACATGGACATTTTCAACAAATGCAGATGGATTTCTGTAAGCAGTTGTCAGCACTAAAGCTATCTTGGCATCTGTCTGCATTTATGGAGTACTGGGAAAGAATTTCTCTTCTAAAGGGAAAATGAACATGGTGCAGTAGGGGTGACCACCTTAGCTAAAAAACATAGAAAGTTAGACATCACAGTTGTCTTGTACAAAAAAAAAAGTACACAGAGCTATTTCAGTGATGCATATCCTGTGGCATCAGCTTCTACAATGACTGTCTTGCAGCATACCACAATTATGCAGAAGCATGTGGCAAACCACATGCTGCCACTGTGAAGCTAAACAAGTTGTTCATGAAAGGTTCTCACTTAACACTGAGAAAAAAAATTAAGATAATCTAAGCTGTCCCCTGGACCAAATTTAATTTAAATACATGCCACCATTCTTACAACACATATACAAAGCTATAAATAATGGCAATATGTACATACATGTAAATATTTCAAGCCCAAGCATTAATGCCTTTCTAGCTTGCCAATATACCAAAACACTTGCTATCATAATAAGTGCCCAGTCTGTTCTTAAAAATATCTAAACTAGTACTTGTTATAATGGAATTTGATAGTCTGTTCCATGCATCAGCTGTCTCTCAGAGAACCAATTAGAAAACTTCTCATTCCTATAGACTTTTCTACATAGGTTGCCTAATGATTCTTTGCTACCTTTTGATAACCCCAAACCTTCCCAGAAGTAGTTCTCTAAATGTCCTGTACACCTGAATAAGATGATGTATTAGATCTCTAAGAGGCACTGTACAAGTTTAGATATTTTACTCTTTCATAATAACTTACATTTTCACATCTATGGATGCCTTTGGTATTTCCACTGTACTCTTTCTAGTTTACTCATGCTTATTTTCTTATGACGTTTCCATATTGTTATTCCGGGTCTATATTATAACAGCGAATGCTTAAAATAGTGAACGCTTTATAATCGACCCTAAAATGTCGAAACGGAAAAATGCCGAACACACGGAACAGCAATTTTTTTCCCAAGGGAAAAAAATCGCTGCTCCATAAAAAAATAAAAATAAAAAAATAACCCAACCACAAAATAAAGTGGGGGAGTTCGCACCCCCCCCCCAAATATACCAACTCCTAAATCTCACCATAGTGGAGGAAATGGCAAAGTCCCAAAAATGACCCAGTGATTTTTTTCCCTGGGGAAAAAAAAATCTCTGTTCCATGTGTTCAGGATTTCACCTTTTCGAATAAAAAGGTTTGATTTAAACAGCGTTTGTATTTTAAGCGTTTGCTGATTTAATAGCTAACCATTATTTCATACTCAAATTTGGGTCCAACGTAACTAACAAAAAATGACTTCATCATTTCTTATTTCTTGGACTTTATAAATATTTTTATGCAACCTGTAGTTCTACAACTATCATTAACCAATTGGTTGATATACTTAACAAGATCTACCCATATACCCAGGTCCTTAAATGAGTCTACAGTTTCAGTCATTATGTGCATTATTAAGTATTCACCTTTCATTTTATGTTTTCCAAATCTCATATGCTTAATTTTTGATGTATTTATCAGCATATTATTCTCCTGTGCCTAATGGTCAATTTAGTCAAGTTATTTTGCAGACATGCCTTATCTGTAACACATGTAATCAGTTTACCCAATTTCAGGTCATCTGCATATAGACTGTAGACCACCTCAGATGAAAAAGTTAGTTTTAAAAGAAACAATCTAAACAGATACAGTAAAGAGTTGATTATCCAAACTAATTGGGACCTAGGGTTCAGATAATCAAACTGTTTGGATAATCAAATATAACTGAATTGGATAAAAAACTTCTAAAATTCTGTTTTTTTTATGCACTCATGAATACACTTTTCAACCATTCGATGATTCCAGTGGACAGTAAAGAACATTTTTCACACACGGGCTGGCTACAAGCTCAAAAAACATGCTCAAGCAAATATGTATGATGTTTATATATTCAAACTTTATGATTTTTCCTACCCAAAAACTTTGGGAGGCTGGTTTGGGTAATTGACATTTTGGATAATTGACACTCTACTGTAAGGGCCTAGGACATACCCCAGTGGGGGACGCCTGACTGTAACAAAGAATTTCACCTGCCCAGTTGCTCTTGCCCTGTCCTATTTGTAAGCTATGCAGCTGTCCATCTTATCAAGAGCACATCAATACCTAGCTGTTATAATTTATTGATCAGTGTTTTGTGTATGACCCTGTCAAATGCTGAAGTTAAATCGGTATAAATTACATCATAGCTATTATATTGTTATAGAACATTATGTTACAGGTGGTAATAAATCTATTTTCAACATATGCATGCTGATATATGGTTTCACAGCCCAGCCTATCCACGTCTGACAAAAACGTATTGAATATTAGCTTTTCCATTATTTTTCCACACAATAAAAGTAGACTTAAGGGTCTATATGACTCTGGTTTTGTCCTACTTCCCTTTCTCTTAAAGACAGATTTAATAAGTGCATGTCTCCAATCTTGAGGAATGTCCCCATATTTATATGACCTAGTGAATAATAAATATAATGGTACTGTAATTCCTGCTGAAGTGTTCTCTGGTCATTATTACTAATTCCATCTCCTCTCTGTACTTTGTTTGGATCCAGTTTGTGCAGTTCTTTTTTAATAAAATCTAATTTGATTCCAGTACCTGAGGTTACCTGGATGTCACTAGGACAACTTATTACCCCCTTTGTAGAGCCAGACTGTTTTGCATAAGATTTTGTAAATATATCTATAATCTGTTGTGTTTGAGCATAAATTTTAGAATCTGCATGCAGTTTATCAATTTGTATGTCTTTACTACTTCCACATCTTATGTATTTATGAAAAGGTTTCCTATTATGCTCAGTATCTTTATACAAATTTTTTCAGTTGTTTCATGATACTGCCTCGCACTGTGCTTAATTTGTTTGTCCCAGTCCCCTTCAATAAAAACATCACACCAAATGACATTTGCCGACCTTTATTAAACTTCCATAAACATGAATTTAACCAATATTCATTAGTTTCAACCAAAACATGATATAAGTGAAAATAACATCCATGTAACATTAACATAGGACAGCGTGACCCCACTCATCCTGATCAGTAAGCAGCGTCCATACCTCCACTCACTCACTTATAAAGCAGCGTACCACTCACTTCAGTTACCATTTATTGAATCACCTCCAACCAAATAAGCAGTTTACCTCCCTTGCTTATTTACTTATCAAGCAGCACAACCGCTCACTTGCCTTTCCTTATCAAGCAATGCAACAACTCACTTGCCTTTCCCAGCTTATTGAATTGAACATCCACCACTGGGGAGAATAGAAGAGGGCAAGCCTGCCCCTCTTTTCTGCCCACCAGCCGGACCAGGCTGTTCCCCATCTCTCCGACCAAACTTCCAACAACATAACTATCATTAAGGTCGTAGGCCAAACATCATTCGGTGTACCCCATCCTCCCCAACAAAGCTGGATCTGTGTCATCCTTTCTAAAGCCCTGTCACATAACCAATGACTATAGCCAGTCACCTAACAGCTGAAAGCACACTCGTGATCCCTCTCCTCTGCTAAAGTAACAGACTATAACCTCATAATCTAGCCTAACCACTGTGCAAGAGCTAAATAATCCTTCCTTAACAGCAAATGGAGTCCACACAATGATTCCTAGGGCATTACCAACCAAATGGACACTCCAAACACTAAACCCTCTGCCCCTTAAAACCACGCAAAGGCAATTGCATACCATCATGCCACGAAGCAACCCCATTTTACCATCTAATGACTGTAATAACCAAATGAAGAATCTTCACTTGAAACCATCCAGAGGCAACTGCATATCCTCACATCAGAATACAGCCCCATTTTAACTGCCCAATGAATATAGCCACCACATGAGTTTTATGATAAAAATTCCATTTGCACCATCATGTCTCACTGTAGCCCTGTTTAACTGCCCAATGTACCTATTAATATTCACATGACACCTCCTTCAAATCAATATTGTAGTAATCCACGTCACCATCTTTCCGAAATAAACATTCAGTAACATCCTAGCATGTCATAACCAGCAAAACATCCTCCAATGACTGATAACTCATATCTGTCAATACCTACCCAGAAATGCAGGAAGTCCAATGCAGCCCGAAATGAGGCATGTAACTGATATGCCATCATGCTCCACTGCAACACCCCCCCCACAGGTCTACTCATTATTAAATGAAAATACATTTTTATAATGGATCAATTGCATACTCATCCTGGCATCATGCCCAATACCCTTATATATCTATCTATCTATAAATCAAAATCTGGCATCCAAAAACACCTTGTTAATGAGTTCAAGCCCATGGAAAGACCATCCTAATCATAGACCCATGACCCTCTATTTGCGAACCACCACCCCTTGCAAACCACTTAACTTGACAGTGCCAATATCTGCTAACCTTTACACTAACAAATCTTCTGTAAACCTTCCAGCATATGCACCACTGCTCAAGATTTAAAAAAATAACATAACTTTAACACTCCTACCACTATAGCAGCCACAGGTAAATCCTACTTGCCCAACAGAAATGCCCCACCTTGCTCACATGCCCAGCGAATAAACTCGAAATCCATCCCACCAATCTCGTATCCCGACAACTGCAACACAATTTGACCCATCTCACAACACTCCACACTATGACTCCTGCAATATGCATCTAATCCCTATAACCTAACACCCTCCGATAGCACCACCAACAATCCATACTACTGCCATATTAACCAAGTGAAAATGGACCCTACTCCCCCCCCAAGTCCACCTGCTAAACTATGATGCCTGCTAGATTGGAACCAATGTCAAAGTCTCACATCCTCCTTCCAAAGTCCTACCCATTCCCATTCCTACCTCACCATAACTTCAAAAACATGACCTTCCTTATAAGAAGGAACTAGTCCTACAAACTGACACCCACACTCCGTGATTCAGTAAAAGTCCATAAGGAAATCCCATCTTTTACCCACCTAACAAATTCAGGCTGTTGCGAATACCTAACATGCCTTCCTCATCTATTGCCTGTACCTCCATATACCTACCCACCCACTGAGCATGTATAAACCCACCTGCTGCCTACCAGCATAAACCCTTCCCCTTGTAACTAAATGATACTGACAAGGGAAAAGCCGTATCCTACTGCAACAAGCCACCATGCTCAACGTGAACTCTATCCCAAGGGAAATTAACACCCCAAAATCCCCTAACCTGAAAAGGACTAAGCAACCTTATTCATTAGGACAATACCCCATTTGAGGATTGGCTCCTTCACTGATGATATGACATATATCCTCCTTACCA
Organism: Protopterus annectens; assembly: GCF_019279795.1. NCBI lineage: Eukaryota > Metazoa > Chordata > Ceratodontiformes > Protopteridae > Protopterus > Protopterus annectens. Next base: position 607,865,593 of record NC_056743.1, read on the forward strand.
GTCCTCGCACCCACTTACAGCAAAATGAAAAGGTAAAACTCTATCACCACCTGCAAGCATAATCCATGCAGATCCATAAGTCAAAAACAAATTACAGCAGCATCCATTACCTGGTAAGACCACATCCTTCACACCATCAACTGATACGATCTCTGTACTGAACCATCTGTGACCGCAATTGCATAACACTCCAACTGGTGAATGACCCATCATAGCACCACCATCTGCAAAGAAAAATGAAATGCAAGTCATATGAAACAAAAACATTCTGACACAACCTAGCCCTGCTTCATCTACCTCCCCAACTCTCATCCAGCTTCACCACACACAACTCAACCCACCAAACTCCCTCTCCCAGGCAGTCAAACTCATAACCCATGAAACACACTCAAAAACCCCCTCTAATTTTGTCAGGCTGCTGAGCACAAAGAAATAAGTTTATATGTAGCCATCCCTATCCCCTTAGCAACTGAAAGAGTTAACAGATAACATATCAATTGTGTCATCACCCTACAATAGTTAGTAGTTGAAGTAAGTACCATCCTGCCAACCATGGTCCCCCCACTAACATCACCATGACTGTCCTAAAAACCCACCCACACTGTGCTGTCATTGGCTCACTGATCATTCCCCTACCCATACAAAAGTAAAGGCTAGAACAAGGAAAAATTCCATGAGTCAAGTCTCTTGCTATGAGCTGTCAATCACAGTAGGCAACAGCTCCCTGCCTGTAACCAATGCAGTGACAAGAGCTTTATGAAGAAGAAAAACAAAATAGTGTGTGAGCATTGAAATACTGACTCACACAGAGAATGTTACTTCAGGAATCCACCATCCACTATTAACTGCCTCGTGCTAAAATAGTTCAGGCAGTGAACCTCACCACCCCTAACCACAGCTACCACTGCTGTCATACTAAAATTAAATTAAGGTCACACTGCCCCATCTGATGTTGCAGCAGGAGAAACAAATGTGCACCCCAAACCAGGAGATGAAGGCTACTTTTTTTTTTTTTTTTTTACATCATTCCTACGCTCAGCTGCAGCACTCAGAATACACACAGCAACTTGGGTGACTGTCCTTATTTCCACTGTGACCATGTCTCAGCATAAAATGTGGCATTACAACTGCAGCATCAGTTTCGTAAATAATCAAACCTATAAGCCAAATACAATGCTAGGAAGGGAGTTCGCAGTGTTAAGTTCATCTAAATTTATGGGTCTGTTGTTTTAGCCATATTAATGAGTGCATCTGGGACTGGGGGCACCTTAAGCAAGTCAAGGTGGCTGTGATATCTAACTATGTGGGATAGAGTCTTTGCACAGAAATGGCTTCTCAGTCTCAACAGCATGTCTTATTTCATAATTAAGATGATCTTCCTTTAGCAGCATATAAATTAATAGTTTCAGAATCAAAAAGAAAAACAGTTTCTTCAACCAGCAACATTTCCAGCCTTAAAATAATCCTAACGATACTAGACAAACGTTACCAATCTCTTGCACGTGTGCACCAACATGATTATGTAATGCTAAGTAACTAAATACTGAATGCAAAATTAAGCATCCCTGGCAGGTCTCGATTTGAGAAACCTGTGCTCTAGTGTCACAGCAATTTACCACTATGCCAAATGAGCTGTGTTTGACATTCCACAGTATGCATATGTAACGTACTATTGTGCATAATCCCTTCATCTCTCATTACCCCAGTACATTTAAATCACACTTCATTGATGAACCCTTACATACCTGGACATTATAAACAACTCCAAGCTCTGCACTGGAATGCTGGCTTCAGCCCATTACTTAGCCCTGTCAAAGAAGAAAGTGCGCCAACCCCCCCCTACCCGTTAGTGCCTGTGTGTAAGTGTGCTAACATGACAGGAAACTTTGACTCATGACCCACTTCAACACAGAAACCCACTCACCATACATTTTCCTCTTCCCTGAATGTCTGCTTTTCTTGATCAAATCCCTCCGTATGCATGCCACAACACCACACGCAGTTTCCCTCAAGTACACCCTCAAATTTGTACTAAGTGTAGAAGACCAATGCCTGTGAGGAGAAGGAGCCATTACATATGGGTACCTCACAGACTTCAAAGGCACCTAAACAGATACAAAAGCCAAAACAGCACCCCACCAGGAAACAGCAGCTACCAACAACCCAGACAAGACGTCCATCTCAAGTACAACAGACTTAACTATTAAAGCATACAGACCATCCAGGTGAAAAAACACCATGACGGGATGACAGCAACAAGCAACCATTCTTCATTGTTCTTCAGACAAAGATAGCTAATCTCAAAGATTGTCCCCAGTGTCTCTAAAAGCCATACTTATTCAGCTGTATGAGTATTTCAGAATGATAATGCCAGCCAAAATATTTTTGGGTCCCCTCCCTTATATGTTTTTTCTGGTAATAATCACCAGCCAGTGTCCTGCATTCAGGTCAAGTCTACTGGCTACTCCATGCTCCCACAGACTTGTACTATTCATCTGCCTGGATATCCGATGGGTCCTGGCCATCAATGTCTGTTGCAGGGGATTTTGGATTCACAAGGGAACTGTGTCTAACCAACACACCAGCTCCACTGCAAAAAAGTCTGCCTATACTGTGAGCTGCATTAAGGTAAGTGACACCCACTGCAGTCCTCAGCACAAACTGAAACTAGCATGCCTCGCTAGTTAGTAATATATATATTTTTTGCCTCACCCCCAACACCGAACTGCAAAAGGTCTGCATGATTAACATGCAGCAGATGCTGTGTGTGGAGAGGAAAACCTCAACAAATGTGAAGTGCAAGCACTTAAACACCCTAGCTAGAGAGCTAGCTATTAATATACTGAGGCAAGCAGCAAATCTGTACCTTGCCGCTGAACCAAATTTTAACCAGTATATATCCTCTACCTCCACAGGCAACGCTGTGAAACCCATACTTCCAGACGGTCTCTTAGGTAGTACAAACTCTGCCTCATAAACGTCAGCCATTACTCTTGTCCTTTCCCTATGGAGCTCCGTCTATAGCTTAAATCTCCTTCCTCTGCCAGGTGCCATCAGCAACCTGACCCCAAATGACAGCCAAGCTTAACCACTAATCCCCCCCAAAAAACACTTAACCAGTTATACTGACCACCTGCCTCCTAACACCGAACCCATCAAACCCGAGGCCTACCTGCTCCACTGGAATACCTACAGGTCGTCTGAACATGGCATTTACCTTAGCTAGCAAGTTCACGCCAAAAATGTGACTCCTACTCAAGTTACACTTGCCTAAAACCTTTTAGGCCCCTCCCTACCCTTACCTCATTTCCTCCCTAATATCCCTCATTCCTATTTAACTCTATCCTCCCCTTATCCTCCTAATTCCTACTACTCTATTTATCTAGCCCATATTGAAGATGTCCCTGGACAAATTGGTCTGTTCCAAACCTCATTTATTTCAGTTTTCAAAGTTGTAGTTAAACCTCTCTTCCATTTCTTATATTTTTTGTCTCTCATCTTTATCGGGTATCTTGTTCTTATGGAAATGTATCCCCTGGAATTGTATGCCAAGATCCTAATGTTAAACTTTTTATTTATTTATTTTTTTTGCTCTCTCACAATTTCTCTTTCAAAACTTTCCATATTCCATCAGTAGTTTTTCCACTGAACACATCAGTTAGTTTTACAGAGTGACTGTTTTGCTTCCATGTACTCTGTATTTAACCTTCTGTGCATTCGTTTAGATTTCAGTCGGGCAGAAGTATCCAGCAACAAATTAACCTTTATGACCCCATGATCACTGGACATCAATGGTGGTAAAACTTGACATGAAGTAACAGTCATTTCTTTAGGAACACAAACAATGTCTAGTATGTTCCTTTCCCTGCTAGTTTTTTTTTGGTCTATATTAGAAGAACTAAAGATCATAATCGCCAACGCTCTAAAGACCAAAAATGCTGGACCTCGAACTCCTTATTGTGGGGAGCACACCCCCCACTAAATATATATTCCAACTCCAAGATTGCACTGCAGTGAAGAAAGGGCAAATATTCCAGTCTTCACTGTACTGCGATCTCACAAAAAGCACTTTGAGGTCCATCATTTTCGCTCTTCAGAGCGTTTGCGACTTTGATCGTTTATTCTTCTAATATAGACCCATTTTTTTTGCTTTTTTTTGTTTGTTTTTTTACAGATTGAAGCAGTTGTTGTTCTTGAATAAGTTGTGAATAATTTTCTTCCTAATGTTGTTGAATCTATACTATTATAGTCTTTCTGGAAAGTTTAAGTCCCCGGCTAATATTATTCTTCCCTCCAGTGTTTCATGCAAGAAATGTATGAATTCCTCTAGGTTATCTGCACTTGACTTTGGTGGTCTATGCACTCTGGCAATTGTTATATGTTCCAAGGTTGTTTTAATTGCCACAGTTGCACATTCTATAGTATTGGTGTTATCACTGAACATGTAATAATCATAGGTCTCATAACTATCTTTAACCTCTTTCATAACACCTTCACCTGATTTTTTGTTAGAATGTCTGTTATAGTAAAAACATGACCATACACTGCTACATCTTTGGACAGTGGAGCATTTTCAGTCAACTACAAGCAAACAACAATGACCATGCGCATGACTACAGGTGTGATTGAAGACTAGTTGGAGTGAAACATGACAGTGACAATGTTTGGAGGACTTCACCAAAAAAAGTAACAAAAATGGATGTTAAATCCACTGTGTGTGTGTACTTACAACAGAAACATTTTCTGATGTCATTTATTCCAGAAAACTATGAATGCAATGCACATATCCTTACCTATGCTGCATGTATGACTCTTGGTATGGGACTGTCTCTACTTTTCATACAGCCATGTAAGAGGTTCTCACTATCACAGCATCTGTCTGTATGTTTACTTGGCCATTGGTGTGTATCTCTGTCTGTGCAGGTCTAGTGACCTATAAAAAAGAATGGTGATGCATCATAGCACTGTCAATGGGTCTCCTTCAAAAGGTAGATGTCAGTGTAGGGGGCGTCTGTCATGGCAGGTAGGGTTGCTAGTCTGTCTCCTATGCCATCACATCATGAACAGAGAGGAATGTCTCATCCCACATTTCTTTTTTATGCTGCGTGTATGTAGTGGCCTGTAATGGAAAATTGCAGATATATATATATATATATATATATATATATATATATATATATATATATATATATGTACCTAGCAATAAATATGTATGTATACTTGCATATTTCATGTAAATATCTCTGGCAGTGTCCAGATAGTAGCATAGTGGAACAGTATCTCTCAGGACTAATCAACACACAGGTGAGAAATGCCTGTTGACTCAAATGGAGTTGTCTGTAAAAGAAAATTTTTTTTTGTTATTACTAGTTATGAGTGCATGATATATTTTCTGTTGTAACCTGACCAGATGGAGTTTGTGGTAGGTCATGACATTAAATGTTTACATATGGCTGGGAAACCTCTCACTGCTAATTTGTATGGAACTGCTACCATTTTCCAGATAGTTAAACTTATTTAGTAATAAATATGACATGTTCATGCTCTCACCCAAAAAATATACAACATAGCTGAACAATGGTTCTCTCAGCATTGCCTCCTCTTAAACCCTAAAAAAAACAAACTTCTCCTCTTCACGCCTACTCATAAATCCTCCCCTCTCCAATTCTCAGTAACATCTACCAGTGATACTATTATATCTCCTGACTCTACCACCAAACTACTCGGTGTCACCATTGACAATAATCTCAACTTTGACATCCATATCAATAATACCATAAAGACTGTTAATAAAAAAATCGGTACCCTCTACAGGATAAAACCCTTCCTTTCCCCCACTGCTAAAATTACAGTTGCCCACACACACTTGATCTCTACACTACTTTATGCCTCTCCCATTTTTACTAATCTCTCCAAGAATAACCTCAACAAATTGGAAATGGCTTATAATAACAGCACGATTTGCTACAGGCAACCCATTCAGAACCCATCATTGCATTAACCTAAAACAGCTAGGATGGTTAGAACTACAACACCTGATTAAATTTCACCAATTCACCCTTGCCCACAACATCCTTTATAAACCTTCTAATACTCCAAGTTTATCTACCCTAATCACCCCCTACACAAATCTGAAGTCCTTACGCTCATCTCACAAACTACTAGTGCACACCACTAAACCTAGCAACAGAGCTGGGGATTCCCTCTTCTCTAATTCTGTAGGTAAATCCTGGAATCTTCTCCCTTGTGACCTCTCCTCACTCACCTCATTATCTCTCTTTAAAAATAGACTTAAACTTCTCCGCAAAACTCACTGGCTATGCCCCTGTTCCAAACCAGACTAGTCATCTACCTCTACTAAATTAACTAACCTATCCAGTGCTTACTAGCCTCTGCTACTTTTTTTTCCCCATCTTATCATACTTTTCTTATCTACCCCTTTTCTTTTTTTTATATCCTCTTTTTACTTTCTCTTCTTAAGTAACTCCTTTGCTACATTACTACTCACCTAACTTCCTTTGTTTAACTATGACCTAACCTGACATGTCTCCATACTTGAAATTTCACTGTTTTATGATTTTTTTCCTCAATAATATATTCTGTTACAAACTCTGTATTGTTAATTATTTAATACCATTGTTGATGAGTTTTATTTCCTTTTTAAGTTGCTATTTTTATTAGTATATCGATATTTTTTTTCTGTGTTGTTTGAACTTGTACTATTGTATTTAGACCATGTCTTGGAGCTTATCTCCCCGGGCCTCTACTGAAAAAGGACATGCATCCAGCTAGACTAGCCCGGTCAACAAATGTAAAATAAATAAAAAATAAATAAAGCTTACGAAAATATTTCAGGCAGTATCCATATATTAATATGGTAGCATCACAATCTTGTGGGACTAGTCAGAGCACAGGTCATGTTTGCCTATGACATAAAATGGAGTGGTCACTAAGCTATGAGTATGTGCTATATAAACATTTCTGACCGTGCTTAGACCAGTTGGAGCTTATAAACTTACATAATGCTGGAAACTTTAGTGTTTCTTAATGTCTGAGTAACTTAACTTTGCAGACATTTAAATTTATCAGTATGAAATGTATGATTCTTTGTATATTTTATGTAAATATCTCAGCTCAGAGGCATAGCTGGGGTGGGGCAACAAGGGCAGTTGCTCCAGGCACAAGGCATTGGCAGATGCTAATAGGTCATTAGTGAAGTACTGTCATTTCTGAATGCCATCATGTTAATGAATACTGATACTGCTTTTGCAATCAGGACTGATGAACTTTGGTCCTCGGTGTATGGTATAAATTGTTGTAAGCTTGTCACTATAAATGTAGTTTATTACATTTTTTAAAGTAGAGACTTTTTCTTTTAAGTCCTGAAGTAGAGGACCTTTTTTTTTCTTTTTGCTATTCAACTTAGAGTTAAGGGGTAGAAATTATGAAGAATGGACCTGGCATGCTCCTCTGGTGAGGTGAATCACATTATAAGAGCACAGATCTGTTTTTTGCTCCTCGGCTTGGAGTTGTAGAATTTCACAGGACAGCTCATCATACAGGTCAGAAATGTCTGTTGCCTGAAATGCAGTGGTCATTATGTGTGAAAGTGAGATTTATTTTATGCAAATTTATGAATATATGCCATATTTGTATTATTCATATTTCTGCTTATAACTTGACATAGATATAGTATATATGGTACTTTATCAAATGACGGATTATATAATGATGCAACACTTGTCAAAGATAGTTGATATGTATAAACATAAACATCATATTTCTGTAAATACCTCAGGCATTGTTCACCTAGATGCATTATGAAATTGCATTTCATACGGCCAGTCACTACAGAGGTCGGGCATGGCTTCTCAGACACATGAGATACGTCTTACTTGCGAACGTTTGATTTGTTTTCATGAAATATTATGAATATATGCCATATATTAATAATCAAATTAAAAACTTAAATGAGTAGATGTTTGTGTGGTAGTCCATGCTAATAAAAAAGCATACACAGTGCTGGGAAAATATTGCATTAATAGTTCGTCAGTTCATAGATGTATACTAGGCTAATGACCACTAGTGCCCGTATAAACCTAGCCATGCAACCCAACTGTGACCTACAAAGTTGGTTTATATAGAGTGCGATTTACTGATTGCCTCTGCCCATTAGAGACATAGGTATCAGGGCAGGGGTAAATTTCAGATAACCCATTCATTGGTCCAAGTTGCACTTAAATGGGGTTAAGGTCAAACTGTGATTTACATGTTTGGGGGAGCCTATTCCAGAGAATGGAAATTCTCTGAGAAACATCTCTCTCTCCAACATGTCCTATTTACGTTGCAAGCAAAATTTAGGTCTTTTAGGACATGTTATTGTTTGTGTATAACTAGGACTGCTTAGTAGATATTTACATTAATGTGTCTATTTAATATACAAATATGCATATGTATTATAATTATGCAAATGTATCAAAAATAGAGTGACACTTGTGAAAATGCTTTGTACCATCTTGAAAATCATACCTGCATGAGAAAAAGTCACACTGATACTTGGGATCTACCGGGTATAGTTAGAAAAAAAATACACATGGTCTAATATAAAATCACTGTTGTGTTTAGCTAGGTTTTTAACAACAGAGTTATTTTCATTTATGAACCACTGTTTGAGTTTAATAAACCAAGAAGTGTGCAAGTGCATTGTATTATACAATGGTCTAATCAGTGCTGAATATAGGGGCTGATAATGTCTTTGGATATATATGAAATGCCTTGGGATGCTAGTTGAACAAATTAGAATTTCCTAACTACAGTTGCCATGTGATGATCAAAGGAGTGGGAACTATCATCTCAAGTGCCCAAGTCCATAACTACCTTTTTGCTTTGTAAGGGAATGTTATCTATACTGTATGTTGTTGGTAATCGATGATTTCCGAAAGAAACAATACAACACTTTTTAGCATTCAATTTAAGCTCATTATGCATTTACCATGTATTAACTAGGGTTAGCTCTTCCTAAATAATCTTAGGGGGTTTTGGCAGTTGCATCCAGTTTGTAATCATCTGCTGATTTGGTTACATAGAAGATTTGTTTATCAGTTTTAAGATCAGAGAAGTAGATGAGAAACAGGACAGGATTCAGTACAGACTCTTGGGGAAGACTCCACTGGTTACCTGAGCAGTATTGGAAGAGGAATCTCCTATACAAACTGTGTGACATCTTTTAGCCATTATCTATCTGTCTTACTATTAAAATGTCTATTTTTAAGGCAGATAATTGTAACAAATTATGGAATTTAATGCTATGGCTGGATCAAGATAAGCTATAAGAACAACATGAGCACTGTTGACAGCCTGTGTGATCTTCTCAAAGAAGTTAAGATTTAGCAGGCATAATCTTCCTTTTTTAAAGACAAATTTTTGTGGGTCAAGCATGATGAAATTCTTGATGTATTTAATGAGATTGGCTATGATATGCTCCCTGTCTTTACAAATCAGACACATGGCTAATTGGTCTATAATTTGTAGGTTCTGTGGCAGGGCGAACCTTGTTGAGGTGCATTACTACAGCACTGCACCTAGAATTTGGGAACATGACCTCCGGTAAAACTTAGGTTAAATGATTTAAGAAGAGGGTCAGAGAAAGCAAATTTATGCTGTTTATTAACCACTAAGGTATGCTGTCGAGACCTATGGATGAAGTACTTTTGTACTGATAATACTCTAAGAACATGTTCCTTAGTGGGAGTGTAAGAGATTCGAGAGGTGTTTGAATAGGGATTTTGGGAATGAAGTTTGCAATGAGCTTATTTGCTAGTATACTTGTGATGTCACTGGGGTCAGAGTGGGGTGCCCCATTAAGGAACTATCCAAAAGTAACGTTGAGTGCTATTTCTTAGTTTTCAAACATAGCTAAAGAAGACCTGATCTCTGTTTATGGTTTCATATTTTAACTTTATTTGCTATAGCCCTTAAGACATACATTTGTTTACAGGTAGGTTACAAAAGTTCTTTTTTAATTTAGCTCATGCAAAAGCTGTCTAATCAAGAAATCTGCTGACAAGAGGTTTGAAAGTGCAATCATGTTAGCTGCTAATGAGTTAAGATGTTATGGGTGATATCATAACTCCCTAAATGAATGAAAGAATGCATTTAGTATACCAATCTATTTCTATCTTTTTTCCTTCTGGAAGAACTTTAACTTGTTTCTTCTTTAAGAAAACATTTTTTTTTTTTTGCTCTCGCCTTGTGGTTAGGGAGACACCAATCTGGAACCTCTCAAGATTCCAGCTGACCAAGATTTGACTCTGGCTGAGGCTCAAAACTGTATGGTCTGAATCGTCAAAGTTGGTGGGGTAAACTTCAGTGTTGGGCTACATTTAAAAAACTTGAAGGTAAAACTGGTCTCTTTGATATCTTCTCCATTTGCATGGCCTATTACAATTCTATAACTGTAGTATGAATCCTCAAAGGGAACTTACCAATGATCTTTACAAATAAGTATAAAATTAAATTGTTTAGCTTTTCATGGTTAAAATCTCATGTTTTAAATAATACTGGTTTTCATTGAGAGGATTTGTCATCTGATCAAGAGGTCATATCCCAAAAGTAAAAATCATATGCATTTCACCACTCAACAGATTTTCTGTTATTGTATATAGGAAAAGGCCTACATTATATGTACTGGCAAAGATAATATGTTCCCATGAAATCAGGACTGAGATGTTGTGAAATTTTTGAAGATAGAGTTTCAGTTATGAGTATATTTTGTATCTGTTCTTTAATAATTTTTTAAAACTTTTATGATTAACTTTTTTAGGGGAACCGACATATGGTTACATAGGTACCAAATGTAATGCTTCATGTGGCTTCTGGTACCCTTTACTTCACTGGGGAGGTATACACCTTCTGATCAGGAAGTAGAGTGACACTACTGTCTATAAGATAGTTGCACTAAGTAGTCAATACATCATAAATTAAACAAGATAATATATTTCTCCAGAAAAATTAGAATTTCTACAACTAGGGTCCTAAATTTAAAATACTGACAAAGACAATATGCTGCCGTGTAAATAGTGATTGAGATGGACTAAGAACCTTTAGGGAAAAATGCCAGTCTGGAATGAATTTTTGTATCCAAGTACTTATTGCAATTTTCTTAAACTTTTGTTAGGAACAGTTATAGGAGAATTTACATGTGAATTTATACACTGGTACCAGTTGTAGTGTTTTACAGGACTTTTGGTGCCACAGTCTGCATTACACCTGGTTTTCACTGAGATGATATTTGATCAGGAGGCAATGTAAAACCTACAAACAGTATACAGAATGTATGTGCTCCATGTTTTCATGCTTATGATGTTTATTTTCTACATGACATGATAGCAGTCTGTATTATACCTGGTTTTCATTAGGAAAATATGTGACCGCTAATCAAGAAGCTGTATAAAATTAGCATACAGAATACATGTGCCCTTGTTTTTCCTGACATGAGAAACATAAAACATAGGTAGTTCTCCAGAGGATGGGGGAATATATATATATATATATATATATATATATATATATATATATATACGTGTGTGTGTATGTGTGTGTGGATTCACTTCAGAATATAGAATCCCAAAATCTTGAAACCCAAAATATTGAAACCAAAATCTTGAAATTTCAAAACACTAAAAACTCAAAACACTGAATCTCATAATATTGAAAACACACAAGATACCAATACTGACTATAGTCCAGCACAAGTACATACAGAAACAATTCAAAGACAAACCGTATGACTTTTCTCAACATGTAAGCAGGGGGCAAGCCCCCCAGCACCCCCATGTGCTCTATATATATATATATATATATATATATATATATATATATATATATATATATATATATAAAGGGATTCACTATACAATACTGAAATGTCGAATTTCAGTATTTCGAGACTGAATAGTAGAAAACCTGCATACCCGAAAACCTGAAAGCACGAGTAGCACAATCGCGACCATTCACACACATACCAGCACACACACATACACCTACCTAACAACACTAAAGCAAACATAACAACACACACAAACACACCTAACATACCTATAAGCAGGGGGGCAAGCACCCATGCAACCCCCCCATGTGGGGGGCAAGCCTCCCAAACCCCCAACTTATATATTCTAACTCCGAGGTCACACTAAACACACAAAAAATACCACCACACACACACACACACACACACACACACACACAAACACACACTAAAATCCCTACCCAATACTCTCACAGCACTTACCTGAAACCCCAGATAAATCCACAAACCGCACAACACGTCACGAACGCGACACCATGATAGCTGATTTGACATTTGTGGATTCGACACTTCCGCATTCAGCATAGTGCAGTTTTGCGTAACTGCACTTTCCACTGTTCTGTCTCAATGTACTGAAATTTGACATTTCAGTATGTCAAGATTGTCTAGTGAATCCATATATATATATATATATATATATATATATATATATATGTGTGTGTGTGTGTTCCTGTGTGTATATGTATGTGTATGCATATATATGTATGTATGTATACTCTTGCATGTATATTTGCTTGAATATATATATATATATGGAAAAAGTAAACATTTATATACTGTTATTCAATTGTGAAATATCTTGCAGTGCTCTACCAGGTTCTTATCTACTGTCATTGCATATTCTGTACACTTGTATTTTTAACCAAAAGAGGGAATATCCTCTTATTGTATACCAACAGCTGTAAAGTCTACCATCTGTATGCTAATACTCTGTAATGTCATCATCATCTTTCGGCTTTTCCCGTTAGGGGTAGCCACAGCGGATCATCTCTTTCCATTTCTTCCTATCCTCTGCATCTTGCTCTGTCATACCAACTGCCTGCATGCCCTCTCTCACCACGTCCATAAAGCTTATCTTAGGCCTTCCTCTTTTCCTCTTACCTGGCAGCTCCATCCTTAGCATCTTTTTCCCAATATACCCATCATCCCTCCTCAGCACATGTCCAAACCAACGCAATCTCGTCTCTCTTACTTTGTCTCTAAACTGTCCAACATGAGCTGACCCTCTAATATACTGATTCCTAATCCTATCCATCCTAGTCACACCGAGTGCAAATCTTAACATCTTTAACTCTGCCACATCCAGCTCTGACTCCTGCCTTTTTGTCAATGCCACTGTCTCCAACCCATATAACATAGCTGGTCTCACTACCCTCTTGTAGACCTTCCCTTTAACTCTTACTGGTACCCATCTGTCACAAATCACTCCTGACACTCTTCTCCACCCATTCCACCCTGCCTGTGCTCTCTTCTTCACCTCTCTTCCACATTCACCATTATTCTGAACTGTTGATCCCAAGTACTTAAACTCGTCCACCTTTACCAACTCTACTCCCTGCATCCTCACTGTTCCTCTACCCTCCCTCTCATTTACACACATATATTCTGTCTTAGCCCTGCTGACCTTCATTCCTCTGCTCTCTAAAGCATATCTCCACCTCTCCAGAGTCTCCTCAACCTGATTCCTACTCTCACTACTGATCACAATGTCATCTGCAAACATCATAGTCCACGGGGCCTCCTGTCTGATCTCATCTGTCAACCTGTCCATCACCACTGCAAATAAGAAAGGACTCAGAGCTGATCCTTGATGTAATCCCACCTCCACCTTAAATGGATCTGTCACTCCCACTGCAGTCCTCACCACTGTCACACTACCCTCGTACATATCCTGTACCACTCTTACATACTTCTCTGCCACTCCTGACTTCCTCATACAATACCACAACTCTTCTCTAGGCACTGTGTCATATGCTTTCTCCAAGTCCACAAAGACACAATGCAACTCCTTCTGACCTTCTCTGTATTTCTCCAATAACACTCTCAGAGCAAACATCGCATCTGTAGTGCTCTTTCCTGGCATGAAACCATACTGCTGATCACTAATCATCACCTCCCTTCTTAACCTAGCTTCCACTACTCTTTCCCATAACTTCAAGCTGTGACTGATCAATTTTATCCCTCTGTAGTTACTACAGCTCTGCACATCACCCTTATTCTTAAAGATAGGTACCAAAACACTTTTTCTCCACTCCTCAGGCATCCTCTGACTTTCCAAAATGTCATTAAACAATCTAGTTAACGTTTTACTACTACTACTAGAACATGCTGCTACTCTGTAATGTCTCTCTTGTACATTTTTCTTCTCTCTGTAAACTTATGGAGTTTTTCTCCCCAGGACTCCACTGAAAATGGAAACTTGTTGTCCAGTCAGACTATCCTGGCAAACATATGTTGAATAAATAATAAATAAATGGGGATGGGGATTCATGCTTCATTCCCTGTTATTAATATATCAACTCTGAGATTGCACATAGTGTAGTGAAGTGCAGTCTCAGAGTTGATATATATAAGTAGCAAGGGGTGTGGGGTGCAGGAGGGTCTTGCCCCCCTGCTTACTGTTGAAGGGTAATATGTTTCTGTATGTACTTGTGCTGGGATGTTGTCACTGTTGGTATCTTGTGTGTTTTCAATATTATGAGATTCAGTGTTTTGACTTTGTGTTTTTGAAATTTCAAGATTTTAGTCTCAATATTTTGGGTTTCAAGATTTTGGGATTCTATATTCTGAAGTGAATACACACACACACACACACACACACACACACACACACACACACACACACACAAACACATATATATATATATATATAACTTTGGCGATGTAATAGGGAAATATATATATATATATATATATATATATATATATATATATATATAGATATATACATACATATATATATATATATATATATATATATATATATATATATATATATATATAGTTCCTTGTTACATTGCCATAGTTTCAAAACTCCGAAGACCATATGTCCGAAGTTCGGAAACTCCGAAAACTGTCTGTCGGGATTGCCGCATAGCGTAGAACCTGAGATTTGACATTTTCCTCACTGTAATGCTATCTTGTAGTTGGTATATTTAAGTAGCAGGGGTGCAGAGGTGCAGGGGGGCTTGCCCCCCCCCGCAGAAACGTACAGGTAAGTTGTTTTGTTTTCTTTTTCCTTTTTTTTTTCAGAATTTCAAAACTTAGGACATATGGTCTTGGTCTCGGCCATAAGGAGTTTTGATATTTTAGCGATGTGATAGGGGTTAATATATATATATATATATATATATATATATATATATATATAAACATTTTTTTTTTTGCTACTTGACATGGTTCACATGCCAAAGTTTGAAGTAACCAAATAGCCACCATCACATTTAGTGCTGAACTGCACAGAAATTCCTAAAAGTAAAATAAAAATTTCAAATATATTTTATAGCTACAAATACTGTCATTGCTGCCTAAAAAGTGTGTGATGAAATTTCAGAAAAGCACTGATGCATGACTTTCTATACATATGTACCAACTGCAGTTATTCTTATGCCCATCCTTCTCTTTCTGACATTTTGCATTACACTTTGTTTCTTTTGGTGATGTTTTATATGAGGTTTGGCTATGAAAAAATGACTGGTCTGGAATGCAGCATTACTAGGTTAGTACATCAGAAGTAAATATCTAAATATCTTACCAAAGAATTTTGTTTTCATTTATAATATGTCATGTCCCAAATGCTGTTCTTGACACAAAGTGGTGATACCAAATTCAACAGTGAGCTGCGCAAAAATTTCCTAAAGGCAGTATATGAGTCTTAGCTGCTTTATATAGCAGAGCATCCTCTTGTTATTGCATGTTGGTTTTCTAAAGAAACTATAAAGGGTCAAATATATGGCCTTCTGTAAATAGCTATGAAATACAGAGGTTCACAAGCCCTCACTGCCATGGCCTGATATTTTTATTTTACTCCATTTCCATTGGAATAGAAGATGACTTTGTGAATCTGTTATTACATCAGAAGTAAAAGAAACAAAAATATAACTCAACAGAAAAAGGATTGTGTTAGTTTGTAAGATGTCATGGCTTGCTGCTGCTAAAGTGGTAGTGGAAAATTCAACAATAAGCTGTACTGAACTCCCTAAAGGGAAGATAGCAGTCAAGTGAATTGTGTAGCTAAATGCTCGGTTAGTGCTTGAATGTTTTTAATGAAATCTTGAAGACCTGATATCTGGCCGTTTATACATAAGTACTAAATACACTGCTTCATAGATTTTTACTATCAGGGTCTGTCATTTTGCATTGCTCTCATTTTCCATAGTGGTATTGTATATGACATCTTTTCACTAGGAAAAATGCAGTACTAGTTTTAAATGCATTCTTATCATGTTTTCATTATATCAAACATACACACTGTATATATTTCAGGAGAAAAGTGACATTTTTTTCATTTGCAGCATATCATAACTCAAATGCCGTGGTAAGATGCAACTAATGCAATTATGTCAAAATCAGAATGGAGCCTCCTTGAAATTAAGAATAGAATACCAGTCTCATGTGCATTTTATAACTGAATATCCTGTACATAATGGCAGGAAGTTTCATAATGAAATTTTGAAGGAGTGTCATATGGCTGTTTAATAGACAGATGTCAAATGTAGAAGTTCATAGACATAATTGTTTCAGTCCAATATTTTGCATTGTACTTTTTCCACTGAGGAGTTATATAAAACCTCTTGTCAGGGTACAGAATATAGAACTGACCATGAATAAATTTTAATTATTTTAATTATATCAAGGGTAAAAAATATAAACATTTCAGAAGAAAATGTAACAAGGCATCGTTTAAATGCTATGGTATGAAGCAGTTAAAGTGGTTGGGTCAAATATAGCAATGAGCTTCACTGACATCTCTAATGGTCAAAGAACAGCCTTATGTGAAGCTGTAGCTGAAAAAAAATGTTGTTATGGCCTGAAAATACTGTAACAAAATCCTGAAGAAGGACTAAAACAAAGTATTATGACTGGGTGGCTAGTCGTAACCCAGCTTTTAATGTGTATAAGAAATGGATTAAAAAAATTAACTTCCAGTGTGAAGCTGCAGTAGGGGAATGAAACAAGTAAGATAGCAGAAAAAGAGCATATCAGTGACCATTAACAGTGATTACATAATTGTTCTTTACTTTTACATGTAGTCTTCTACCCTGAAATGAAAGCTAGAAATGTTCTGCCTGTGCACTTCTGATGTCTTGTTAATGTTTGCTGAACTGCTATTCACAGTCAGACTGCCCTTTCTACCCAACAAG
The DNA here is from genome assembly GCF_019279795.1 of Protopterus annectens. Taxonomy (NCBI): domain Eukaryota; kingdom Metazoa; phylum Chordata; order Ceratodontiformes; family Protopteridae; genus Protopterus; species Protopterus annectens. The sequence goes on from NC_056743.1 coordinate 607,882,822, forward strand.
GCATATCAGTCATCAGTCATCAACAGAAATCATATAACTGCACAAGCTTTTACACACATCCTGCCTTCCTACTCCTCAAAAGATCTTATTGTCCTTTGATGTAAGCATGTAATGAAAGTGAAATAAAGATGGGCCACAGGAATGTGTTTTGCCATGTTGCTTCCAAACCGACATGCTCCAACCCCTATCAAGCCATATTAATGATAATTTTAATATGATCAGTTTACTGCTGTTTACTGTCACTCAACAGACTGCCTCCTCCTCTAGTGATTGTCTCCAATATGTGATTGCGGAACAAGTGAAGAAAATGATGCTAGAGTAATATATTTTAGCTTGCTGCAATCATTCACTACTTAACCGATCAGTCACATTCCACATTAAAAAGCACTACAAAGGATAACTGATGTAGCAATGTGTAGTGATATGACTGCCAGAGATGTATCTTGTATCCCATGAGGTAATATAAAACTTCTTGCAAAAGAAAAGCTGGTCACCAAGGTCAGGAGTACCATGTTAATGTTATTGGGAAAGTAGATTTATTGTTCTGACTTGTGCTTACCTGTAATGGCCATGGCGCAACAGGTAGTGCTGTCACCCCTGCTGATGGAATGTAAGAAGGCTGTGGGTTCATTTCATTGTCTACATTTTTATTCTGACAGTTAACACTGAGGATTAAGACTATATGTTATTAAAGAGTCAGGGTTTGATTAAGAAGTAAATGCACACACAGCCAGGAAATGGAACAGCTTGTTGTAAGTTCACCAAGGCAGATTCAGTAAATCCAGGTAGGCACCAAACGAATTCAAATAATTCCTTTATTCAGAACCACAGAATAATAACACAGCGCCGCTCAGAGGAATTCTGAGCTTTATCAAGTGACACCATGCTGTTGAATCAGGTGTCTTATATACCTTGAAAATCCTAGGTTAATTAGAAAGCACTACCAATTAACATTTTAAAGAGACTGTGCACTATTCCACATGCTTAAAAATTCCTTTAAAACAAAATATATAAAAAATATAATAGATTGCTTAAAAATAATGCATTAATGCATCTGTCACTACTAAAAATGCTGATAGCTTAAAATAAACAAAACATTGTGCACTGTTACCATAGTGTTTAACTTTGTAATAAAATTTGCTTTGTGCAAAAGTTGCACTTCTTTTGAAAATTGGGATGAGATGGAGTGACTTGGCATCAACTGTTGTTCGTGTAAGTATAATATAAGGCTAATGCCTAGTATGGGTATGACAATATTTTTCTTTTCTTGGTCTTGTTGACAACCCTGCTGGAAAAGAACACTATATCTTAACCAAGTTAAACTATGCTGTACAATAGGTCTTTCCTTAACATAGACTTTGTATAGTGTAGCATTAAGTGAAAATCATGCCCATGTGTATGAGTACTTGCCATAAGTAATTGTGTGGGGAATGTCAAACTAAAGTCTTGCCCTTCTTAGTTTCAATAGCGGCTTGATACTGCTCAAGCCGTTAAAGGGGTCTCCCAGCATCTAACTTTAATTGCCAGAGGAGTTCTCGATATTCTAAAGTTGATTCCCAATCACCCCCCCTGGCATCAGGCTTAACTTGCTCCAGTACCATAAATTTCAGTTTTATGTTTGGACAGGTCAGGGAGTGCTTATAAAAAGCGTTGGTTTCCTTCTTTTTGTTTATATCATAAAATCATAATATCACCATTCCATCCAGAAGGTTTAAAATCTACCCCACAGGCCATTTCACATGTGGTAGCAAGGGGGTGGTCTGTTTAGGCTTCTGCACCACATGCAGCAGTTTACGTAGGCAAAACGGAAAGGGAATTCCGCAAGCGGATATACGAGCATTTTTATGATATAAACAAAAAGAAGGAAACCAACGCTTTTTATAAGCACTCCCTGACCTGTCCAAACATAAAACTGAAATTTATGGTACTGGAGCAAGTTAAGCCTGATGCCAGGGGGGGTGATTGGGAATCAACTTTAGAATATCGAGAACTCCTCTGGCAATTAAAGTTAGATGCTGGGAGACCCATGGCTTAACGGCTTGATCAGTATCAAGCCGCTATTGAAACTAAGAAGGGCAAGACTTTAGTTTGACATTCCCACACAATTACTTATGGCAAGTACTCATACACATGGGCATGATTTTCACTTAATGCTACACTATACAAAGTCTATGTTAAGGAAAGACCTATTGTACAGCATAGTTTAACTTGGTTAAGATATAGTGTTCTTTTTCCAGCAGGGTTGTCAACAAGACCAAGAAAAGAAAATATTGTCATACCCATACTAGGCATTAGCCTTATATTATACTTACACTAACAACAGTTGGTACGCCAAGTCACTCCATCTCATCCCAATTTTCAAAAGAAGTGCAACTTTTGCACAAAGCAAATTTTATTACAAAGTTAAACACTATGGTAACAGTGCACAATGTTTTGTTTATTTTAAGCTATCAGCATTTTTAGTAGTGACAGATGCATTAATGCATTATTTTAAGCAATCTATTATATTTTTTATATATTTTGTTTTAAAGGAATTTTTAAGCATGTGGAATAGTGCACAGTCTCTTTAAAATGTTAATTGGTAGTGCTTTCTAATTAACCTAGGATTTTCAAGGTATATAGGACACCTGATTCAACAGCATGGTGTCACTTGATAAAGCTCAGAATTCCTCTGAGCGAAAGCGCTTGTGTGTTATTATTCTGTGGTTCTGAATAAAGGAATTATTTGAATTTGTTTGGTGCCTACCTGGATTTACTGAATCTGCCTTGGTGAACTTACAACAAGCTGTTCCATTTCCTGGCTGTGTGTGCATTTACTTCCTGGTTTGGTTCTCTGCTGTTTGTTTGACTTCTTTGCAGGGTTTGATTAAGACTATACGTTATTAAAGAGTCTGGGTTTGATTAAGACTATACGTTATTAAAGAGTCGGGGTTTGATTAAAACTATATGTTATTAAAGAGTCTGGGTTTGATTAAGACTATATGTTATTAAAGAGTCTGGGTCTGATTAAGACTATACGTTATTAAAGAGTCGGGGTTTGATTAAGACTATATGTTATTAAATAGTCGGGGTCTGATTAAGACTATACGTTATTAAAGAGTCGGGGTTTGATTAAGACTATATGTTATTAAAGAGTCGGGGTTTGATTAAGACTATACATTATTAAAGAGTCGGGGTTTGATTAAGACTATACGTTATTAAAGAGTCGGGGTTTGATTAAGACTATACGTTATTAAAGAGTCGGGGTTTGATTAAGACTATACATTATTAAAGAGTCGGGGTTTGATTAAGACTATACGTTATTAAAGAGTCGGGGTTTGATTAAGACTATATGTTATTAAAGAGTCAGGGTTTGATTAAGACTATACATTATTAAAGAGTCGGGGTTTGATTAAGACTATACGTTATTAAAGAGTTGGGGTTTGATTTACTCATCGTTCATTAGTTTACTTGGCCACACCATACTCGCAACTGTCGTGCAAACATCTCACTAACTGGCCACATTGTCTATAATGTCAACGCCTTTCCATGGATTGTAAACTACATGTTTATGGTCTACATCTGGCCCATGGGCAGAGAGCTGGAAACCCTTGCAATAAGGATTATAAAGATGATATTAAAAACTTGGGTTGTAGTATAATTATTTCTTCAGTTGTAATAGCTTTCAGTTCTGATCAAGTTAAGAAAACTGGTATTGCCATTGCATTTGTAGAATAAGAAAGTGCTTCTCCTGAGTAATGAACCACAGAAATTGTGCATTCATATCAGACATTTTAACAGAAATTTAGGTTTTTGCATCATCGGTGGACAATGACACTATCTTTTACATATGGTATATTTTTAGAGGATGTCTACTGCTTATTGTTGAATTTATTAAAAGGTTTGTATTTTATTTCAACATGGTCTGGTTTTTGGATTTCCAGTCAGTTCATCACATCTCTAGCAACTCCGTGGCATTCCACATAACAGCAGCTTATCAATCTGTCAGTCATAAAAGCAAGAACAACCAAACCTAACCCTTTTGAAAATTATTAAAGCATATTAGTAGTTCCAATATCACACTCAAGCTCATCCATAATGGCTGATTCTCTGCCTGCCTTAGAAGGGAGTTACAGGGCTGTATGAGCCGTAGTATTTTTATAGTTTTAAGTGTAACACTTAAGGAATCATTAAACACTTGTAGTTGAATTCAATCCTTTTGCTTGTCATTTCTTACAAAATGCTTTTGTTATGGGTGGTGATGGCTAGAAAGCAATGCGAGTGATGAAGCATTGTTTGCCTCGGTTATTACTTGCAACTCTGTGACATCACATCAGTGGTAAAACATAAGTACAACATCATGCCAGTGTCATAAGAAGGTTTCAGATCTTGCCATTATATAGAAGACAACTTGCATCCTTATTCCATAACAGAGTACATGTTGTGCAGTTCTTTGATAGCTGATTTACATAATTTAGGAGTGAAAGTTTATATGACAGGGACAATAGGGTACATTTCCACTTGTGATTAGTATGAGTGCTTTGATAACTTGTAAATACAATTCCAAGATAATGATTTGCTCATTGTGGGTACTGCCATTTTCTATTAGATATTTCCATTTTAGTGCTGAGCCCCTAAACCTTAAAATTAATTTTGTTCATTTTCTTTGTATGTTTCCCTCCATAACATATTTATTCTTTATTTTTAGAGCATCCAAAGATAATCCCAGTCTACTACTTTAAGGGATTTGGAGGGGGCTCCATGCAGTTTCCTGCCACAACTCCAGAAAATTGTCTTCTTCTGGTGTTCAAACAGAAGCACAAGAAATACTTCACTCATGTGGCACTATATTATGAAGGGATACTCCATTACTCCACAGAAGATTATGAAAATCGGGTATCTGCTCTACCAAATGGCCTCTTTATCATCAAAAATCTAAGAAACAGTGATGAGGGAGAATATCGTATTGTTGCTGCCCGTGGTTACATTATAGCCAAAATGTATTTGGAAGTTGTAGGTAAGTTCTGGTATCGTAGTGCATAAAATATCATTCAGAAATACAAAATCCTTTAAAGAAAGACATCTAGAAGTGGATCAATGCATAATGCTGATTTAGGGACAGCGTGTTCTTTGTGAAAGTTCATAAGTATCCCATCATAGTTTTAATCTTAAGGTGAATTCCATTTATGTGGGGGTACTTTGTAGGAACACAAGTTTTTTTCTATAGGTGACTATATTGCATCCTTTTGCATTTAGGGTGAGACCATAATTAGAACACTAGTCATTAGTGTGAAGGTCTTGTGGGAGTATTAGTGAACTGGGGGTGGGTGGAGTAGGTTGATTCCTAGCTTTTCCATCACCTGTAAACTTAGCCAGAGGTCATGCTGTTCAATATTAAATGTGTTAAAACATATAATGATGAGACCTCTACTGTGCTTCTATGAAGCTCATCTAAGTTGAATCACTTCAGATCATTCGCTCCAACATGAGCAATAGAAGAATCATGCTCCTGTTTTAGATGCTTCAGGGCCTGGATACCCCTGATGATGTCCCTAAACCTAGCATTTGAGAGGTGAATGACATTCACCATGACACACTGCAGAAATGGTCCTTGAAAACCATGAAGCCCTTGCATTGCCCTGAATCATGTAAGAGCACTGTCATCAGCTCAGCACTTAAGGGTCAATATATAATGCTACATGAAAACAACCAACTGGCCACTGAACTACTTAGAGAAAACCTATGCACACTTTGGTAGGAAATGCAAACTCCACACAGAAGTTAGGATTTTAGCCCAGACCCTGGAAATGTGATAGAGCTTATCACTGAGCCACTTTTAGTTGTACTTTTAACAATGATACTAGAAAAATAAAAAACATGGTTAGCAAATTTTGGCCCATTTTAACTTCGAATGAAGATACTAAGAAATGGATACCAGAGAGGCCAACATTTGTAAATGCAAGAAATATTAATTTAAAAGACATGTTTGAGCAACAACTACCACCACAAATGATTAATAGAGGTGGTAAGGTTGGAACTTACAAATGTAATAGTTGCAAACAATGTTCTTCTATTATGGACACCAATGTTTATTATATCAAATCAAGGAAATTTAACTTAAAATCAACATGTTATTGTAATTGTGGCTCAAAAGGTGTTATTTATTTAGGTATTTGCCAAGAATGTGACAGTTTCTATGTGGGCAAATCAGAAAGAACACTACGTAAAAGAATTTACGAGCATCTTTATGATATTCGGAAAATGAAAGAAACGAATGCATTTGTTAAACATCTTGCTAACTGCCCCAAGATGGTACCAAAATTTTTGGTTATTGAGCAGGTCCGTCCCAACCCCAGAGGGGGAGACTGGGAAACTTCCATAGAGTTTAAAGAACTGAATTGGCAGTTAAAATTAAATGCAGCTAAAGCCCCTGGACTCAATGAAGCCATTAGTATCACTAGTCTTCTCAAACTAAGGAGGGCAAAATTGTGATTCATGACAAACTTTTAACTATTTTATGCACATAAATATAGTAGATTTTAACATAGAACTGTTAATAGTAATAATTTTCTGGTACATTAAATTATGATTAGATAAAGATATGTTCGTTGTATACGAGTTAAATACTTGTATATTTAACATTTAATTTTCAAATAAATTGCTATTTTACGTCAATGCAACCACACACATTCTAGGTTTATTTGTTTTTTGCCCCCTTTCTTGGCATGAAACTTTGGTTTTTGATTAATATGAGCCAAATACATCTTGTTTTCAACATGTACAGTAACGGATATTTCTAAGATATTTTTAGCATTTTTAACATACTTCTAATATATTCATAATTTAATATTTATATTTATATATTTATATTTATATTTATATTTAAATAGAGTTTAAATTAGTATTATATTTATATATTTATATATTTAACATCATTCCATATACTTATTTTAATAGATGTCCATAAAATAACATAAAATTTTAAGATGCAATAACAAGCAAATAATTGTATTTATAATGCTTATATTTTATAAATTTATACTCAATATGTTTCAAACTAAATATAATTATTTTTACGAGTGTTTCAAATAACAATATAAGCAAAGTAATGTACTGTCGGTATACATCGCTCCTAAGCAAGCTTCGGTTCACAGTTTTGTGATAATGTTATCTCTAGAAAGGTTTTATTTATAATATTTTCATGAAGTTGTCCAAGTTTATTAAAATAAAATATAAATTATCGTGACACACATTTTTATAGGATAAAAAGTAAACGGTTGTATCTTTTAACATCCAAGGGGAATGTAAATAACTCAATGAACACTGTTAACCATGTTTTAGATATTTAAAGGCTTTTTATTAACAATGCTTATTTTTCACTTGGTTTTAGATGATTGAGGCAATACAGCAATGTTTTTGAACAAGTATTTCATTTTAACCACATTTTACCGTGCTTTAGGAGTGTTAATACGCTCACTGTAAGCTTGATTTAAATTACGGTAAAATGATGTTACTAAAAGCAACTGCAGTAGCAAGCAAAGTTTTGTTTTCCAAATGGTGTGTAATTAACTTTGTATCCACTTTAATTGGATAATTGATTTTGGAAAAGCTAGTATATAAGCACAGCAGAATTTGTAGGTGGTTCATCTTGAAAAAGCCTGTCACAGCAACAGGTGAAAGCGCTTGATTTTACTGGATGTTACAAGTTGGATTTTTTATCTTTTCTTGGATTAACTGTTCGTGCATTTTTAACCATTGGTAAAGTAATAAAGGATTTTTTATCTACGATCTGAGGAATATTTTGTTCCAACTCAAAGGAGAGTTTATTGGGCTTCAGTGCTTGCACACGCATTTTTCTTGGCTTTGTGGGACTTAGTTCGTTTTTATTTCATGCTGTTCAATATTAAATGTGTTAAAACATATAATGATGAGACCTCTACTGTGCTTCTATGAAGCTCATCTAAGTTGAATCACTTCAGATCATTCGCTCCAACATGAGCAATAGAAGAATCATGCTCCTGTTTTAGATGCTTCAGGGCCTGGATACCCCTGATGATGTCCCTAAACCTAGCATTTGAGAGGTGAATGATATTCACCATGACACACTGCAGAAATGGTCCTTGAAAACCATGAAGCCCTTGCATTGTCCTGAATCATGTAAGAGCACTGTCATCAGCTCAGCACTTAAGGGTCAATATATAATGCTACATGAAAACAACCAACTGGCCACTGAACTACTTAGAGAAAACCTATGCACACTTTGGTAGGAAATGCAAACTCCACACAGAAGTTAGGATTTTAGCCCAGACCCTGGAAATGTGATAGAGCTTATCACTGAGCCACCATGCTGATCAGACATGTAAATTCCAGTTGGGCAAAACCTCCATTTGTTATGTTGTCTCTTAGATGAAGGACTGTGACTCCACTTTTGATTATGATTATTTCAGGCTCTGGGCTGGTAACTATTCTAAATGTTACCATAGTATGTTAGGCTCCATCCAAACCTTTAGTTATTTTGTTGCTGCTTGTCACATCTAAGCTAAAATTTACCTGTGCTCCATTTCATCCTTTGAAATGCATGTTGCAGAGTTTGAAATTTTATTCTAGCTGTCGAAAGAACTTTCCTTTCCCTCTCTGTATTCTCCATGAGGTCTGTCTTATGACTGAAAATGAGTGTGTCTATCAAAAGGATACTAGAAAAAGTCACCTCAGTTTCCTGAACACAATCTGGCAAATGGAAAAAGGGATAATGCCTGCTTCTCTAGCTGAACCATCATCTGAACTGCAAGCTAATCTCATTCTAAGATTGGGTATGGATAATAGAGCTGGCTTTTGAGACTACAGCTTGTTTTAGCTGTTTAGCTGTCTACCAGGCAACTAATCTAGCAAATGATACATCCTATCAGTAGGTGGTCCTTAAAATCCTAAACTATTTGAAATATAATTTATTGCCATCAAAGAAAAAGAGATGGATGCATAAGCACATTTTCTTAACTTATCTGTGCTGCTTGACTGTTTGTCTTGAATATAGACAGCAGAGCTATGCTAGGTCATAGCCTTTTGAATGGCAGCCACAGCCACAATGGAATTAGATTTGAGCGATTCAGTCCAATATATTAAGTTTTTGGGAGTACAGAGAATTTTGTTACTCTGGGCAGGTATCACAGCATCAGTGCATTCCCATCCAGATCTTTTCATCAAGTTGGACACTTATGTCTACACTTTACTACTATTGTGGAAAGTTAAACATTTAATTAAAGTACAGCAGTAACCAAGCAAGAAGAAAGTGTACCACAGGAAAGGGGCAAGGAGAGGAACTATATTTTAGGCTCAAGGACTGGAAAATACAAGCCAGAAAAGCTATCCAAATACAGACAAAATTGGAATTATCTAATCGAAGACATTGTTTGAATTTCAGAAGAAAGTAAAATAAGTAAATGGCAAAGAAATGAACAATCCTTTTTGGCAAAATGACCACATAGCGATATTTTTTCTGAAATGTAGCCTGGGACCATTTCTCAAGTGCAGCTAGCTTCTAACGAACAGCAAATGCAGTCTGGAGAGCAGTTTACATAGCATTATCGGTAAAAAGGGAGGGGTTTAGTAGCCTGGTAAATTTGTAGTGCTGAGCAGTCTCATGCCTAACAGTGTTAGTCCCATTCTTGAGGAGGATTGACCTCCACATACTAGATTAGTCTCTTACCAAAAAATAAATAAATAAATAATAAAACAAAGATCTTAGTAGTAAGAAACGAAACACAAGTCAGGGCCTTCCATTCACCCACACAGTGGAGTATTACTGAAGCTCTGTAATCATGCACCTTCAGTTAGAGTTTATTATGCTACTTTATGTAATTGTGACAAGTTGCTCACCTGCTGTGTTGCACATTGCCACCATGCCTATGAAAACATGTTTAAGTTCTTGCTTTGAGAGATTTCTGGTCTCCAACCAGATAATTAAAATTTCAGAAATACTGAATATTTAGTATTCTGTGCTGATATGAAAACTCTGGCTTTGACCATGACATAACTGACTTTGATTCAAGTAGCTGACCAGCACATGAGAATCTGGTCAGTAGATGTAGAAATGAGCCACATCTTCTGTTTTCAGTGGTGTAAAGTTTTTTTGTTTTTTTTTTCTTACCACAGGTGTATTTTATGCTGGAGAATGGACGACTAGTCTGACATACACAAGTGTCACAGAGCTTGCATGACAACAGAAAATTAAGGGATAGCACTAAGGGGACAAAGGTATTTATGGGGTCAGCATCTGCATACAGTGCATGTTTGACATGTAGTAGCATTCCAGGGACTATAAATAAAAGCAGACAAATCCTTCAAGGCCACCTAGTGCTCAGTTGTTGTGTCACATAACTTAAGGGTCAATATATAATGCTACATGAAAACAACCAACTGGAAATAGGTGTGGTCACTGAAAGATTAATCCACCAAGAAATAGTAAACTCCCCGGTAACAGGGTGTAGTGGGGCAATACAGCAGGAGAATGTGATTGAATGAGTAAATGGAGCATGAAAAGACACTAATGGTCAAGTTGCAAAGAGCATCAATTTAAAAGATAATGTGGTGAACTACAAGCATAGACACTAACACGGTAGTCATTCAACAAAGGAAAATATATCGTAGACAGGCAGACAGCACTAGATTACTGTGGATCAGATAAGTCTAAAAGAATAATCATATACCAGAGAGGAAAGAATTTGGTGGAAAAAATTTAGTAACTAAAGTAGTGGACTTAGTAAGATTGGGAGCAGTACTGTGAAGAATATTATGCAGGCAGATAAACATGCAGAAAACAGTTGCTGTCAGAGTGCAGTATAATTGAGAAAAGAATTAGGTACTGGGCAATAGTTATTAGGAAACTGCCACCATCAGAGAAACAAAAGTGTGCCAACAAGAATAAACTGTAAAGGTCAATGATTGTTCTGCAGCCTTGAGTACAGTGACAGCATTCTGCAGATATTTGTGCAGTAGCTTTATAACCTTCACAAAATACCTTTGGAAAACATTATAAATTGGATCTTCTGTGTTGAACAAGATCGGACTTTTGGTGTCACCATTATCATGGGCATGCTCTCCAAGTAGTCTAGGACCAGCCTTAGTCTCTGTCATGTGAATTATGGAGAATGAGCCCACTCTTATCAGATGTGAAAGCTATATACTTAGTGTATTCACCTACCTGCTCCACCTCAGTAATGTATGCTAACAATAACCTTAACCCTAACCCTGCTGCTGTCCCTAACCCTAATGTGCATCTTAACTTAAAAAAGCCCTTCTAATAACACTACCATTACACAAAACAAATTGGGCACTGACCCAGCGGGCTTGCACACACACACACTTGGACATGCAAACATTTCCAAACACACTCAGTTGGACACAGAAACATTCCCAAACACACACGTGCACACGCATGCACACACATGCACGCACACACACACCCCTGGTATACATGTAGTAACAAAAAAAGGATAAATAAATCTGACAAAACAACTGTTTAACTAGGCATTCAAACAAAACACCCTGCACTTCCGGCTGTCAGCTGAATAAATGGCACTCTTGTATAGTAGAATAGGTAGGGCAGGGCGAGATGAGCAACTGCCCCAGGTGGAAATTGTTGGGGGGGGGGCAATCAGCCGATCTGGAGCTCACTTTAATGCAATACTGCATTTAAAAAATGGTATTGTATTTGTTGTCAAACCTGAGTACTGTAGAGCAATGTGTGTGGTCTAAAATAGCAAGTTTGCTACAGTTTAAAAGTTAAACCAAAACCTGAGTTCTGTATTGCTCATTGTAAGCAGAGTATAAACTGCAGCAACTGTTTGCTATATTTGCAGCAAGAAATTTGGTGCAGTTTAAAAGAAGGCATTTTTTGTAATGAAATGAATGGGTAAGGAATGAGTGTCAGAGGCAAGGTGCAGAAACGGGTCCCGAATTGCTGGGGCAGGAGGTGGGGGGTTATATCACCTATCTAGCCACCTGTTTGTTGTATAGAAATGATGGAGGTTTTTTTTTTTGCACTCCTCAATGGAAGAACTGGGGGGGGGGTATGGATCTAAGTGTAATAGCGATCAGTTATGAAGTGCTTTAGGGTGCTGGTTTTGTAATACTGACACAGGATGCTGGTTGAGCCATGTACACTTCTGCACAAACATACATATATATATTTATATATAGATATAATACATATCAATGCCATATATATCCATGAGTGTATGCGTGTGTGTATGTAGGCAAATGTATGTATTTGTATGATATATATATATATATGTGTGCATTTGTAAACCTTGGCTCTAGATGATATTCACTGTTGCAATGACACCACAACTCATGAGCAAAAATGGGGAAAAAGGGTTGTGGATGAATGGATGGATATAAATATATGACATTATCATTAAATTATGAATGGCTGACATCTTAAAAGATGGACACACACAGCATTGACTAAAACACTTCATCTATTAACCTGACAGGATAGGAGACTGAATTAACATACATGTTCTGAATGATACAAGTTTATAACTTTCATTTATAGAATGACATTCATCTTAAGTCACCAGTTTTAGGATGTATTAAGAGGTTCAGCTAAAATCCAAGTCAAAATCAGTGTTAGTTGAGAGGTGTAGGTTGGAACAGACCAACTATTTTGAATGGACACCCACGTTAGAATCGAACCGCACAACTGTAAAGCAACACAACACCAGGACAATTAACAGTTACCTATTTGCTGCACTCATATGCACCAATTTGAGCAGATTTCCAGCTCTCATACTTCCATCTCCAAAACGTGGACCATTGGCTGCTTAAATGGGAGAAGCACTAGATGTGTGTACCCCAACAACCACTAACAAGCCTACCTGTAAGCATCACACACTTCTGCATTCACTCACAACAGGCTACTACACAACACAAAATGCATAACTGTCATCCTGTTACTTCAAGAGATCTGGGCAAGCCAAATATAATGGAGGGATACAGACCCCAATTCAGACACTTTTCATTATTGCTCTTAAAAAGTGAATGGAAGAGGTATTTTACTAACCTGTATTTTCTGCATACCCCTCAGCTGTCCACATTTTCACAGAAACCAGAAAAACACTGCAGCACATTAATATCTCTTTCTCTTTCAAAACAACCTCTTCAGGGCTAACAGCTATGTGATCATTGCATGTGCTTGCTAGTGTGTTAGAACTGTTGCCCCAATAACGGAAAAGTACCATTAATCCTTATCATAACATCTCTACCTATTTTTATTAGAATGCCTGTTACAAAAAAAAATTCTACCCTGACAAAACTGGTTTCCAAACTTTGTTACTTGACCATGTTTCACAATCTGGTATGAACACACCTAATTTTCCTAGCATTAAAACCCAGCATAGATCAATCAAATTTTGATTATCTGTGAACTGCTACATTTCTGGTCTTGTAAACATCTGCTTTTATGTAGTCAAACATTGTAATATATCTAATGGAAAAATTATCGTCCCTTGCCTTGAAAAGTAGATTCCATCTTGCCTAAATACACATGTGTAACCAAAATTAGGCTTGGGTGTTCTGCACATTTCCATTTTTTATGTAGGTATTTATCCAAAAAATATTCTCATTCATACTGATCCGAATCCTTTTTATGTGATTTGTGAAAAATATGTCCTAACACCTGTATCTGCTATGTACAGACTACATGCCTGCAAAAGAACACACTCTGGAAGATGGTAGGCTTGAGTTTGGGCACAGTGTACTACACATTACTGCTTGAGCATACACATGTCGATGCAAAAAAAAGTGAAAAAAATGTGATTAACATTTTCATAACTGCTGAGGATTCTTTATCTGAGAATGGGTGTGTGGGAACCCCAGTTATTTAATTATAATTGATCTGTACAGTGCAGCCATAAACAGTTCTGTGTGTAGAGTGAGAAACTTCAGTGAATTGTCAAGGAGTTTTTCATTTAATTAAATTTTAATTTACTTAACACTTTTTCAGTACTTCTGTAGTTGTGGTTCATTTGATAAGAACTTCAGTAGTTGTGGTTTACTTGATAACCAGGAGGGAATCATTGTTTTTGGATGCCATGTAAATGGCATTTTACAGAGCTTCAACTGTATTATAGATCATGGAGTTTATGCTTTATTCTAGGTTATGTAGTATCTTAATTTGTAAGGGAGTTGCATTGCTTAAAACAGTCAGTCAGGCTTTGTATATACTTGCTGTCAGTCATTCTGTATTGCTTCACAAGAGTTCCATGGTAACTGATTATGTACAAATGTGGTTACCAATTTTAAAGCAATTTTCTTGGGAGTCTAATTAACCTGCAACATAAATTTGCAATTTCATATTATTTCATATTTTTACCAGTCAGTGATTACGTCTGGATTTAAATTGCATCAGTGAGTATAGTAGATCCCCAAAGCAAATTTGCATTAATAATATATTGTTCAGTGAAAATGCTTTACTAAGCTAAAGTTAATTGCCTCAGATGGTTTGCGGCTATCACTCATACTATTCTCTTCATAAACATCAAAGCAATTTATCTTGTGGCTTAATCAATCAGCAAATAATTGGTATTTTGCAGAACATTTTACTCTAAACAATGACACTGAAGAATTAATGCCAAGTAAAAAAAAGAGTGGATGTAAGCCATGTCATTTAGCAAAGCTGAGGCCCAAACTGAACCTGCTGTTTGGAGGACTGGAGTGGGTTGACAAATAGGGACAGCTGTAGGACACTTGTAGCTTTGTACATTGCAGGTACAGAATAGACATAATATTCTCTTCCATTAGATAATACTGTGATGTAATGTGTTGTGAGGTGACATGATATGATGTCCTGAAAGTGGCTATGATAGTATGTCATCTTCTTTCGGCTGTTCCCATTAGGGGTTGCCACAGTCTATCATCTCTTTCCATTTCTTCCTGTCCTCTGCATCTTGCTCTGTCACATCAACCACCTGTATGTCCTCTCTTAACACATCTATAAACCTTATCTTAGACCTTCTTGTTTTTCTCTTACCTAGCAGCTCCATCCTTAGCATCCTTCTCCCAAAATACCCAGCACCCATCTTCAGCACATGTCCAAACCAACACAATCTCATCTCTCTGGCTTTGTCTCCAAACTGTCCAACTTGAGCAAACCCCCTAATATACTGACCTAATCCTGTCCATCTTCATCACACCCAGTGCAAATCATAACATCTTTAACTCTGCCACGTCCAGCTCTGACTCCTGTCTTTTTGTCAGTGCCACTGTCTCCAACCTATATGACAACTGGTCTAACTACCCTCTTATAGACCTTTCCTTTCACTCTTACTGGTACCCGTCTGTCACAAATCACTCCTGACACTCTTCTCCACCAACTCCATCCTTCCTGTACTCTCCTCTTCACCTCTCTTCCACACTCACCATTACTCTGAACTGTTGATCCCAAGTATTTAAACTCATCCACCTTTGCCAGCTCTACTCCCTGCATCCTCACCATTCCTCTATCCTCCCATTCATTCACACACACATATTCTGTCTTAGTCCTGCTGTCCATCATTCCTCTCCTCTCTAGAGCATATCTTCACCTCTCCAGGGTCTCCTCAACCTGTTCGCTACTCTCACTACAGATCGCAATGTCATCCGCAAACCATCATAGTCCCCGGAGGCTACTGTTTGATCACATATGTCAGTCTGTCCATCACCATTGCAAATGAGAAAGGGTTCAGAGCTGATCCTTGATGTAATCCCACCTCCACCTTGAACACATTTGTCACTCCTACTATAGACCTCACCACTGTCACATTACCCTCGTACATGTCCTGTATCACTCTTAAATACTTCTCTGCCACTCCCGACTTCCTCAGTTAGTATTGAAGGACTCTATTTTGGATGGGCAGATAACTGTGATTAACCTACTGGAATCAAATTAATTTATCTAATGCCAAGCTAATGTTGTATAGGAAAACACACAACCTTCAAGAGCACACACTGAAGTCTGTACAAATAGAAATGTGGTCTTGGTGGACTGATTTATTTTGTGGATACTACAAGTACTGGAGGTAACTATATAGACTGGTAGTATTCGTTTAAACAGTGGATGGGGATTTTGCAAAATAAATTGAAACTGTCTTGCATCTTTATAAAATATTTGTCATTTTAGGGGAGCCTCCTTTCTAAAATTTTAAAAGTATGGATATTTAGCTTTCTTTATTCTGCTGTGCAGATGTTTCATGCATTTATTCCACAAACAGAAAACTAGAAAGATCAGTAGTCCTATAGTATTATCAGCTAATGTTATACTCCTGCACTGAGGACCACAATTTCAGATACCTTAACTGACATAGATAGGCATTTTATATAATTGCTTCTGTCATTAAGAAGCAAAATGTAGTAAGTAGTAAATATGCAAACATCCTCTGCATGTAACACACACACACACACACACACACACATGCACACATTGTGTGGAGTTTAAATATATGGAACATTTGCTCCTCAAACAATGACAATTGCACATTATTCTGTATTTTATAGTCTACTTCCAGTGTAAACAATCATATAGATTCATAGGTAGGTACTAGGCTATTGGCCATAAGGCCTATATAAGCCTAGCCAAAAATGTATCCTGGCTTTCGCCACCGAAGAAAATAATTTTCCTGTGCCCCTGTCGAACAGAGCCACAGAAGTGATCCCTGGGGTGAATTTCCTATTTCCCATACAATCATCAAGATTTTTCCTGAAGAGTGCTAATGAGGAGCTCTGTTTGACATAGATATGTAGTCTGTTCCAGAGTATGGGAAGTCTCTGGGACAGGAATGTATCCCTTCAGCATGTTCTGTTTATTGTGGTGACAAGGTTTAGGTCCCTATAGCGTGTAGCTCAGAGGGATTGGGATTTCTTTAAGTGGAGCATGTCCAACAGCTCTGGGTTTGACATAGCTTTGTATGTTAGGCAGAGATCACCTGTGAGTGGGCGATATGTGACGGAATAAAGCTGGAGTTTTTTGAGACAGTCTGCATAGGGCATCTGTTTGAGGCCAGTAATCCTCTTAGTGAGGTATTTCCATGGCCTTTACAGTTGTTTTAGATGTCTTGTGAGGTACATACCAAAAGGGGCATTGTACTTAAAAATGGGTCTAATGAGTGATGAGTAGAGGGGAACAATGACCTCTTTTTTTTTTTGGATGAGAAACTTTTTGTGATGAGGTGAGCCACGTAGAAGGATTTCCTGACCACTGTGGTGATGTGATTATCAAAGGAGAGACTACTGTCCACCTGTGTCCCAAGGTGTCTTATCACATTTTCTGTGTTAGACTACCAGCTATGTGGTAGTTCATGGGTACAGAGTTTTTACCAAAGGGGATGACAATACACTTTTTGGCATTGAGCTTCAGGTCCTGGCTTGGACACCACGCATCTGTCTCAGTGAGGCCCTTTTGTAGTATGTCCACATTGTTAGGAGTTTTGATTATGGCTCCTAGTTTGCAGTCATCTGCAAACTTTGTTAGCCAAAGACCTTCTGTGTTAGCCTGTACTTGAGAAGTAGATACCAAACAGGAGAGGACCCAGGACTGAACCCTGTGGTACTCCACTTGTCACTGGTCTGAAGTCGGATTTGGAGTCTGCTACTTTCACAGTGTGGGTTCTATCCATGAGCCAGTTGGCAACCCATCTTGTGACATAGGGATTTATACCTAGTTTAGTGAGCTACCCATCTTGTGACATAGGGATTTATACCTAGTTTAGTGAGCTTATCTATAATTCCAGAGTGGGGGATGGTGTCGAAAGCCTTGGCGAGATCTAGATAAGCTGTATGAACCACCTTACTCTCATCTATGGCTTTGGTGACTGCTTCAAAGAAGTCAATCAGGTTTAGGAGACATGATCTGCCTTTTACAAATCGTAACTGGGTAGGGTCCAGAATTTGGAGATTACCAATGTCTTTGTTTATGAGTTCCATGATGATATGTTCCATGGCCTTGCAGACCAGGCTCATCAGGCTAATGGGGTGGTAGTTCCCGGGGTCCGTCGTGGCTCCCCTTTATGGAGTGGGATAACCATCGCGGTGTGCCATTCAGTGGGCACAAAGCCTGAGGTGATGCTATGATTGAACATGGTACTTAGGTAGGGTGCTAGTTCATTCTGTAGTTCATGTAGAATGCATCCTGGGATATTGTCAGGTCCCATGGATGCAGTGTTCTTGGCTTTGGAGAGTGTGTTTTTTTACCTGTGCAGCCATGATTACAGGAACTTTGCATTCTTCTGGTATAGAGATGGGCCCTCTAGGGGGTGAGAGGGGGGTAAAGTTAGCACTGAACCTATCTGCCAGGATGTTGGCAATATCAGTTGGTTCTGTATATTTAGTGCCATTGTGCTGTAACTCAGAGCAGATCTGAGTGTTGCCATTGAGATTCTTGACATAGCTGTAGAATGCTTTGTGGTTATCTTTAGAGTCAGTGGCAATTTTGTTTTCGTAACTAGCTTTGGAGGATTTTATGAGGGATCTCAGCTTCCTACTGAGGTTGAACAGGGAGTTCCTCCAGTCATGGTATTTTACTCTCTTTAGCAACAGTTTCTTTCTTCTGTTGTAGAGTTTGTTTATGGCAGAGGACCACCAGATCAGCTTCCTTTTTTTGGAGGATAGCATCTTGGTTCTATTAGGGATAGCATGATCCATGCACTCGTGTAAGTGCTTGTAAAGTGCATTTGTGTAGCATTCAGTAGTCGTACCTCTATTGTCCATCTGCATGGGTGTCATGAAGTTTGCCACTTCTGTCTTAAGAAGTGTGAAGTATCCTTTCTGAATTGCCTGTGTTTGTACAGGAACATGTTTGCTCACCTACTAAAATATATATTTTGTTTTAATTTATGAGCAAACTAATGATACTGTAATACATTTCTTCTCTGCCTATAATTTCTTGCCTGTGGACTTCTTTCTGACCTAGTATGTGCATTTCTACGTGCTCACATGGAATATGTATTTGTAGTAGTGTTTGCTTCCTGTATTACTATTTTATGTCAGGTTGGATACTGCATAATTTGTGTAGAATTAAAAGATGTATAGGCAATGTGCTGGATTTCCATGGAAAGTATATTGAAGCTGCTGTTTTTATTGTTATCTACAAATAACCAAGGAGTAACTTACGTGCTGATTGCATGCAATGCAGTCATTTATTCATGCTAGAGAAATAGTGCATCAACACATGGTTCCGGTGTGACTGATGAAGAGGGGTAAACTGGGGAAGTATACACAGTAGAGGAAGAAAGTTATTTATAACCTTCAATGAACATCTCAGTGCAAACCCACCCTCACTGCCAGCATAACTTCACTGTTTTATTTTGTGTGCCATGTATTGCAGTATCTATGACTTGAAAAAATTGCATCTCTTATACTATAATGAGCTATTTCATTAGCCATTTTCATTCTCAGCAGTCAGCAAAAAAATAAACTGAATGAAATGTACATTTTGCCCTTTAAATTTAACAATTTATGCTTCTTTCTCTCTTTTTTGCTTCCTAGCCCCAACTACAACAGAACCTCCAGAAGTTGATACAAGTACTCCATTTTTTCAGACTGATGTCACACTGTCTCATGAAAGAAATTGTAAGTTTATGAATTATTCTTCAGTAATTATATATGAACATAAATTATATCTGAATTTAAGGTATAAGAACAAGGTATGATTTAAAAATGCTGTATTTTAGCCTTAAAAGGTAATTGTGGCTAGGTTAACTGAAGATATCTGTCAGTGTTGCAGGAGAAAGATATTGTTGTAGCTACACACCAAGAGCTTGTGACACAGTACAAGTTGTTTACTTTAAATACCATCTTACAGAAAAATACTGTTGTCACATAAGAAGTCTGACTGATAGATCAAGCTTTGAGGCACATGTATGGTTCAGAAAGGGGAGTAAAAAAAATTGTATATCTCTACTCGTTTCTCGCCTTTCTACAACCAGTAGTGTCCAGTTTTCAGATTTTGCTGAATTCTGGGCTGTTTTGTAGTTTCTGTGTTGCCTAGACCTTACTAAGATAGAAGGAATCTTCGCTGTTCATCAGTGAGAGTGGTGAGCTTTGCACAACCTATCTGTCACTGGAGGAGTGGTTTCAGCTCAGAGTCTGTAGTTTTATTGACCATTTTGGGCTGTTTCTATCCCTTTCATCTTTCTGTTTAAAAACCCATGTTTGTGCAGTTTTGTGCATCACACAGCACTGTTTAACTAGGCTAAAACTATTCCCATTGCCAGGAAGTCTGCTCTTCAAATTTTCCCTTAGAACTAGCCAATTGTCGCGTTTTAGCACTCAAAACTGTCGTCTTTGTGCTCAGCACTTGTTCAAAACTCGTTGCAGTTACTAAATAATCTACATAATACTGCAGCACTCTACTTTCCTCACTTGTCAAGAGGAAAATGGATTTTACTACTTAAAATATAAGCACATATCCAGGCATGTCTAAGGGTCAGCTCCCGGTGTTTTACCCTGTCCACCTGATGAATCTGGGCATCTTGGGGCAATGTAGTAATTGCCTCATGTACACAGACAGCCCTCTCCTCCCATGGCCGGCCTTAGGCATAGGCGAACTAGGCAACCACCTAGGGCGCTGTACAGGCCGGCCTCAGAAAGGGCGCTATTTTTAAGTATTTATTTATTTTAATTAATAAAATTTGCATTCTTCTCACTCGGCTCCCTGTTCAGGAAACCTCAACCATAGTGTGAGAGGGGGTGAGTGCCCTCCCACTTACAGCTGCAGGTTGGCCCGGAGACTAAAAAAAAAAAAAAAAAAATCGTGGTACACGAGTCTGTTAACTTAAGGAGGAAGATTAACATGCATGCCTTATGGCACCAGCATGGACACAAATACATTCTTCCGGCCTGTGCGTAATTTAAACTAGCAGTTCTTTTAAGAAATAAGCCAAGTCCGTGTGTCCTCATGTAGCCATTTGGTTTAGAAAGAAGGTAAGTGCATGCGTGTTTGTGTTTAAGTGTAATTTAAGCCACTCACTTCTGTATGAGAGAGTGTGTTTGTATATGTATGTATATATGTGTATGGAATTTAAAGTTAGCTGTTCAGTTTGCATGAGAGATAGTGTGTGTTAATGTGTGAGAGTAGATGTGCACGTGTGTTTCTGATATGGTGAAAGTCTGTAGCAAAATCACTTTATCTGTGATGATTAAAATATTTACAATATTTTAAATGTGTCCTGAAATAGACCAGACAAATGGAGAGAAGGTGTGTGTGTGTGTGTGTGTGTGTGTGTGCGTGTGTATAATGTAAATTTAGTGGTTCTGTTTTTTTCTGTATGAGAGAGAAAAGTGTGTGTCTGTGTTGTATGAGAGAGTAGAGTTAGGATTGTGTGGAATTTAAACTAGTTGTTAGTTGCTGTATGAAAGAGAAGGTGTGTATCTGTGTGTTGCTATGTGAGAGTAGGTGTGTGTGTGTGTGTGTGTGTGTGTGTGTGTGTGTGTGTGTGTGTGTGTGTGTTAGCATACCTTTTCAAGTGTCTAGATTTAGCATTATAGTTTTTGTCTGTTTCTCATAAAGTTTGTGATTTTCTGGCAAATCAGGGAAGACTGAAGTCACGAAGTTATATGTATAAGAGTTTTAAACTTTGCATCCTTCGCAAAATACATGCTAATATGAATACTGTTATTCTTTTAACTTTATAAGTTAAAAAGAGCACTACTTCAAACTGTCCCTATTTTTAGCCATTGCATCCATGTTATTTTAGGCTTTGGGCAGATTTTTTGCACTAAGAGGTTGAGAAGTATGCATATCTTTCAGCTGTACAGATGTTTGCAGAATGTCCAGATTCTTGCCTCATATTTTTGGCCTATTCCTCATAAAATGTGTGGTTTTCTGGAAAATCCCTAAAGACTGAAATAATTAAATGTCATTCATTTGAGTGTCAGTCTTCATTTCCTTTAGAGAATGCCTGCTAAGATAATTGCTGTTATTCTAGCAACTTTTTAACTCTATAAGAGCAATATTTATAATCTGTCGTTTGGAGTCTTTGCCCCCCCCCCATATTTTAGGATTTGTCCAGCTCTCTTGTGCTAAGAACTTGAGAGGTATGGAGGCATTGTATGTAATGCCCTAGTTGCCAATTATTTGGTGCATTATAAGGTGAGATAATGGTTCTGCATTCCTGAGTGCGTCTTCCTTTGTTTAAGATGCTTAGTGACTATTAACTTGGTTTCTCAGTCATTCCCTATTGTAGTATTACCAGCTTACCAGTTTTTTTATGTAACATAGGAAATTAATTCTTAAAGGGCAGCAAGCACTGAATTTGTAGATGAAACACTGAAATATAAAGTTGCTTGCCAGTAACAGCCTCTTCATTAGTTACGAATCTCTTTAATGTAGAATTATACGGATGAAATTTACTTCTGCAGAGATTGTGCTTATTGACTTATACTGATGGATTGTAATGATAGACGTTTGAGTGGCCTTTTATGGTTAAAATATTCTGAAATGGGCAGTTATTTCATTATTGGGAAATGCATTGTTTCATTGCTTACTGGAAAAATGTTCAAAACTACAAATTTAAAGCACAAAGCACTAACAAGCGGTGCCTTATTGTACAGGGAATTTGAAAGCAGCGTTAGTAGCATAATTGCCTTTGGTGCAGAAGGCTGTGGATTATACTCCCACACCATGTAGATGAAGTGCTTATATTGCAGCTCCTGTATGATTGCTGATTATTTGGTGCATTATAAGGGGGGGTGGGGGGTGGGTAGTGGTTTTACACTCCTGAGTGTGTCTCCTTTGTATGAGATATGTAGTAACTATGAACTTGTCAGTTTTAATCATTTCCTATTGCAATATTACCAGTTTATCAAATTTTGAATTGTAATATAAGCAATTCTTCAAGGGCAACATACACTGAATTTGTAGATGAAGCATTGAGGTGTAAAGTTGTTTGCCAGTAGCAACCTCTTCATTAATTACATATTTCTTTAACGTGGAATTATGCAGATGATTTTACTTCTGCAGAGATTGTGCATTGAGTGATATTGGTGGATTGTAATGACAGAAGTCTAGCCTTTTAGGGTTGAAATTTTCTGAAATGAATAGTGTTGTCATTATTGGTTTTATACATTTTCACTGCTTATTAAAAGTATGTTAAACTGCGATTTAAAAAACTCTGTAACAAGTGGCAGTGGTATTATACAAGGAATATAATTTACGATAATCAGGAAGGTGAATCAAAGAATGAATACATGTATGCATGGCACTAAAAATGTATGCAAGGAGTCTGTTTTGAAAACAGCCCAAAAATAAACTTAATGGCCAGATGCATTTTCTATGAATGTGGGTTTTCATGCCATTTCAATGGCAGAGATGTTTACTGCTCATGCTAAGTCTGTTTTCATTGCGAGACTGTATTGTTTAGCAAATAGCTATATGTGTTTGTGCTATTCTAGCTTAAGCTACTGTACACAAGGAGGAGAGAGGTTGCTATTCTACTTTCACTGAGCTGTAAGACTCGCTCGCCTACCCCAAAGTAAATTAAACTGTAAGTTAAGCAACCCTTTGAAGCAAGGCACATGGACTTCTATTTTTTGAGCACATGACTTTTATAATAAAATATGTGTGAAGGAGCAACAGATAAAGCAGGTTTATTAAAGGAAAATTCCACCGTCCTTCACTTGCAGTTTAACTACATTACAAGGTATCTTTTCTTCCTATGCATTTAAATAATTCACAGAAAGGACTGAAGTGGCCTTCTTGGAGATTGGCCTTCCTGTGGGTGTGGCTTATAGGGATGTGCAGTAGTATGGTGTGTGTGGGGCTTAAGGGGCGCTGGAGTACTACTTCGCCTAGGGCACCATTTCAGCTAAGGCCGACCCTGTCTCCTCCTATCACCCAACACTACAACTTGTGAGAAATGCACTTATATAGCCAAACTGGAAGCCAAGCTCTCTCCAGCCAAGAGTGGACTAGTTAGTCAAGAGGAGAAGGTAAACACCTGCACCGCACCACACTCAACACATAGCCCATCAAAACCTACACTACATAAACCCACACATAGTAACACAAAACACACACCTACATTCTCAGATGCTCTCAATAAAAATCTGACCAAACAACAGAGACCTCCAAAACTGAAACGCAAGCAAACACCACCCCCAACACTATGCAAATGACACATAGCCCATAAAATCAGTGTGCCACTCAACCTCAGCCCATAAGGCAAAACAACATACCCAACACACTAGTCATAGGCGACTCTATAGTCAGGCACACTGATGTCCCACTCACTAGGCTAAACAACCAGAAAATTACTGTCAGCTGTCTGTCGGGTGCCAGGATCTGCCACATAACTCACGCACTCAGGTCACTCCACGACAAGTACATATATGACTCTGTCATTGTCCATGTTGGTGTGAATGACCTGAGATATACCTCCCTGGACTATATGAAAAGAGACGTGGAGGAGCTATTGGATCATGTAGCACAGGCGGGTATGACCTTAGCCCTGAGTAGCATCCTGCCATTGCCCAGAATGATACCACAGTACAAGGACAAAATGACTGACTTCAACAATTGGATAAGCTTCTGGTGTCATTCTAAGTGGATCCAGTATCTGTCTGCCTGGGACGACATTCTCAACAGACCATGATGCTTTGCCAGAGATGGCCTGCACCTGTCACCCCGGGATTCTGGATACTGGCTAAGGCACTTGCCACCCCTATAGTGCCTTTTTTAGGCAAGGTTCAAATGACAAACTCACCACCATAGCAGGTACAAGCAAGCAAAAATCTAAGGGTAATGCTACTCAATGCTAGAAGTCTAAACCTCAAAATGCACTCACTCGAGGCACTCCTTAAGATGGAGAACATCGACATCTGTGCAGTGACAGAGACCTGGTTCAAGGCTCCAGAGAGCACCTCTGCATTTCCAGGCTGTAATTCATACCACACCTTTTGGCCATCTAACCTAGACCAAAACACTAGAGGAGAAGAGGTGTCCATATTCGTCAAGGATATCCATACCTCCAGGCTAGCTGATCAACGTAATGCATCCAAAATTATTCAAGTGCAACTAACACTGGGCAAGACTGCAATCCAGGTTGTAGCTAGTTACAGATCCCCCGCCATGCCCCAGGATGCCCACTCCCTGTTTCTTGACATACTGGACAACATTAAGGTACAGCCCAATACCCTAATAATGGGAGAATTCAACCATGCCACCAACAACTGGGAAAACTACTCCTGCACTAACTCATTTTCTCAATGTTTTCTGGAATTCATAAATTCCAACGCCCTGAATCAGCTTGTCCATACCCCCACCAGGGACAGCAATATCCTGGTCCTGGTCATTACCGATATGGGTAATCAACTCCATGCCAGCGGTCAACTCCTCGCTGGTCAGATCTGATTACAAGCTAATCACCCTAGACATCCGTATCCCGCCCCCACCCCCCCATTAAGGAAACCACCGTAAAAAACTTCATGCTTCTTAAGACAGAAGTGGCAAACTTCAAAACACCCATACAGACTGGAAACAGCAGTATGACTGCTGAATCTTATACAAATGCACTTTATAAGCACATACATGAATGCATCGATCGTGCCATCCCCAACAGAACCAAGATGCTATCCTCCAAAAAAAAAGGAAGCCAATCTGTTGGTCTCCTGCCATAAACTCTACAACAGAAGAAAGAAGCTGTTGCAAATAAGAGTAAAATCCCATGAATGCAGGAACTCCCTAGTCACCCACACCAAGAAGCTGAGATCCCTTATAAAATCCTCCAAAGCTAGTTACGAAAATAAAATCACCACGACTCTAAAGACAACCACAAAGCATTCTACAGCTATGTCAAGAATCTCAGTGGCAACACTCAGATCTGCTCTGAGCTACAGCACAATGGCACTAAATATAGAGAACCAACTGATATCACCAACATCCCGGCTGATAGATTCAGTGCAAACTTTACCCCCCCTCCTCACTCCCCCAAGGAGCCCATCTCTATACTGGAAGAATGCAAAGCCCCTGTAATCATGGGAGCACAAGTAAAGACTGCACTCTCCAAAGCCAAGAACACAGCATCCATGGGACTAGACAACATCCCAGGTTGCGTCCAGCATGAACTACAGAACGAACTGGCACCCCACCAAATACCATGTTCAGTCATAGCCTCACTTCAGGCTTTGTGCCTACTGAGTGGTGCACAGCAAGGGTTATCCCACTCCACAAAGGGGGTGCCACCAATGACCCCGGGAACTACCACCCCATTAGCCTGACGAGCCTGGTCTGGAAGGCCATGGAACGTATCATCATGGAGCTTATAAACAAAGACATAGGTAACCTCCAAACTCTGGACCTCACTTGGTTTGGGTTTGTAAAAGGTAGATCATGTCTCTTAAACCTGATTGACTTCTTTGAAGCAGTCACCAGAGCTGTGGACAAATGTAAGGTGGTGCACACAGCCTATCTAGATCTCGCAAAGGCTTTTGACACCATCCCCCACTCTGGAATTATAGATAAACTCACTAGACTAGGCATAAATCCCTATATCACAAGATGGGTGGCCAATTGGCTCACTGACAAAACCCACACAATGAAAGTAGCCGACTCCAAATCTGACTTCAGACCAGTGACAAGTGGAGTACCACAGGGTTCAGTCCTGGGTCCTCTCATGTTTGGTATTTACTTTGCTGAAGTCCAGGTTAATACAGCAGGTATGAAGTTCACAGATGACTTGCAAACTAGGAGCCACAATAGAATTGTGCCATATGCAGACCGTCTCAAAAAACTCCAGCTCTACTCTGTTGCATATCACCTTCTCAGAGGCAACCTCTGCCTAACATACAAAGCCATGTCAAACCCAGATCTGTTGGACATGCTACACTTTAAGAAATCCCAATCTCTCCAAGCCACTCACAGGGACATTACCCTTGTCAAAACGATAAACAGAACCTGTTGGAGGGATAGATTCCTGTCCCAGAGACTTCCCATGCTCTGGAACAAACTACCCATTCATGTCAAAAAAAGCTCCTCATTGGCCCTCTTTAAGAAAATTCTAGACAATTGGATGGGTAATAGGAAATTCACAGCGGGGATCACTTCTGTGGCTCAGCTTGAAAGGGGCTCAGGAAAATAAATTCTTGGGTGGCAAAAGCCAGGGAACTTTTTTGGCTAGGCTTATATAGGCCCTAGGGCTGATAGCCTAGTACCCACCTATGAACCTATAAGAACAGTCCCTTTTAGCCACCATTTTGAATTAGAGAGGTTAGCTGCCATTTTACTAATTTTTGGAAAAACAGAAGAAAGATGTTATAACTGTTAAAAAGAATCTGGAGAGGTCATGGAGAGGTTATAATGAATAGAATGTAGTCATCAACATACAGTATGAAATTAGAGAAAAGATGAGAAGAGAAATTGAGTGGCTAGAGATGGATTCTGCATTGATCCTTTGGAGAACACCTGAATTTAAGGTAACTGGAGAAGATGAAGGGTGCTTAACTCTCAGTGATTTTGTTGGCAAGATAACTTGTTAACCAGGAAATACCAGTTGAATCAAAGCCAGAGAAGTCAAAGATGCATGTATAAGGAGGTTACTCATAACAAAGTCAAAGTTTTTTTTAGATATTTGAAAAGAGTGCCACTGAGTAAATCATCATTCATTAATGTGAGCGAAGTGTCTACAAGAGACGAGGGCACTCTAAGACTGGGTACTACATCTATCAGTCAAACCCTGCTAATTTTCTGACAAGGTATGGTGGTGGTTAATATATCCTAATGCTTGTTAAGTGATCTTTCATTCAGAAAGTCAGTAAGTTGAAAGTCTGTGGGACAGTATTTGTTTTTTTGAAAATGGTAAGACTTCAGCTTCATTCTAGAGTTAGGTGTAGGTGTCTTGGCAGAAGGACAGTTGAAAATTTAACAGACAGAATGGGTGATTAAATCTTTACACAGCATTAACAAGGGCCTACTACAAGTGTTTGCATGATATATGGTTGCAATACATTTGGTTGTTGCCACTTATTGAATATTAAAATGCTCAAACTATCACTAACTCGATCTCCTGTAACTACTTAGCTCCCATAATCCTACCAGAACCCTAACTCTAACCTGAAAACTCCCTTCCCACTCTCTAACCCTAAAACTCTCTTCTAGCTCCCTAAACTGTAACTCCATTCTCTAACCCAAAGACCCACTTCTTGCTCCCTAACCCAAAACCTCCCACCCAACTCCCTGATTCTAAGATCTCCCTTCACATTCCCTAACTGAGTGTCTCTGTCCACATCTGTGCCCTGACCCACTATCCAACTCCCTCTTACTCATTCACCAAGGCTGCTGCACTTGCCTAACTCGATCTCGAATATTATGTCTGGGTAAGCTTTGACACTTGTTTGCCTGAACTCATAGTCAGGTTCGAGCACAAGCAGCAGCCTCCATGAACTATGAAGCACTTGAGCCTCTATCTTGTAAACGCTGGGTTTCGAGCACTTAGGACTCAAGTGCTTAAAAATACCACTTTAGAAAACAAAGGATGATAGTAATACTTCCACATTCACTGTAGGCAGAAGAATATCTAGGAGGTTATTTATTTGTTTAGGTAATAATTTCTTGAAATAATAAGATGGAGGAAGAGATTGTGAGTCTGAAGAAATGTCTGATTGCCAAGGGTAGTGAGACAGGAGGTGAATTTGAAAATTCCTCTTTACAGCCTTCAAGCAGGAGGGTAATAGGAATGCATATGAAAAGAACAGATTTTCCCATAACTTTATTGACCTCTTTCTCTAAGCTTTTAGTTTTGGATGAGGATCTACAGTGTTTTTCTCTACAGAAAGGATTTTACTTGGTGGCTTTTGTTGGTTTTATTTCTTAGGAAGACATATTGCACATTTGTATGATGGGACATACCCATCATCTAAGTTGCAAAGCCTTTAACCCTTAGTTTTGGAAGCTGAAGATGTATAATTTATAGTATTTCCCCTGGGACTCATCCCACATCTAATAATTTGGGAAAGCTCTTATTCTTATTCTGAAGAGTAATAATTGGGTAATTGAGCGAGACTGAGTTGCATTTTAACTCAAAATACTTTGATTTGTAAATTGAGGACCTTTATGTGTTATGCATCTTGGAGAGTAAAGCTTAAAGCATGTATCTTGTTAGCATATGTGTACCTAAAATTAGAAAGAACAGGCCTTATTTGGGTTTCCTAACAAACAGGTAAATCAATGGTTACTAATTGATGTATTTTTTTTATTTTTAGTACTGCTAATAACTAAATCTAGAACTCAGTAATGACCACAGAAGTGATCATTTCTGGCTGGTATTTGAACTTGACAGGCAGGGTCCATGGTCTAGCAGCCAAACAACCATATGATGTCAAATAGGATTAAAAAACTTGATACTAAAGCCACTTATAAGTAATATGTTAATTTTCAACATAATAAGTAGAGAGAGGTCCTAGACAAGTTTTTCAAAGTCACAGAAATCACAGGCAGTAGAGGGAGCCTGTCACCAGCAACAGTAAGAGGGTTGGTGCCATAAAATACTCCTAACACCCCAGTAAGCATCAGGTTCATCAGTGATGGAGAAGGCAGTGAGCAGTATATAAGAGAGATGTTTTTTTTCTCAAAAATTGTTTTTATTTCTAAAATACATTTGAATGAATTTCATAGTATTTATACATAACCTCTTAAATAACTATGTACACTATTTACATTAGCCTGGCACTATAACAGATCTTAATATATACAGTTACTTTATAAGTATGTCCAATCCATTATCAGAGTGTCTGATCAATTATGGTATAGTGTCAATCAACAATAAGACTTTTCCCCAATGGTCGTTGATAAACACCTTTGGATAAATTCTTAGTTCTTTAATTTTAATTTCCAACAATGCTGTGGTCTTCAGTAGGCTGTAGAAGTCTTCCAAAGTTGGTATTGTGTTTGTATTCCATCTTCATGTTATACACTTCCTTGAAATTGCAAGTATAGTCCATACTAGATACATGTTTGATCTACTCAAATGAGGACCTTCGTTCACATTTAATAATACAACAGCTTTAGTTAAATAAAATGATTCATTAAATAAAGGTTGTAGAAAGTTAATACTGTTCCAACATGGCTTAATTTGAACACAATCAAAGAAAATGTGGTTCCAATCTGCACTGTGTACTTGCTCACATCTCCAACATATTCCTTTTATGGAAGAACTAATTTTACTGATTCTGTCTGGGGTTAAGAATGCTCTTTGCAAGCATTTCCAATTTAAGACTTTCAAGTATTGTGTAAAAGATGTATATTTTATCAATAATAAAATGTGTTTTAATACCTTCTGTTAACTGTATTGAGTGCCCTTTTGCTATACGAGGTTTTGGCTGTTGTTTTATAGTTTATCAATATTTTGTAAAATTTTGAAATACTGCTCCCCATGTCAAAGTCATTATATATGATTTCATATATGTGTTTCATAAATTGAGATATTTCTTTAAATGAAGAATTGTTAATTATTCTACTTAAATATTGCGAATATTACAGAATACTCTGTAAAGTTAGCCAGTCCTGTTATGGAATTTTGTATGTTTTTATTACTTGCATATCTAAAACTTTTAGTTTTTTAATACATTGGAGCCAATAAACAAATCCTTTCTGTTTCCAGGAATTAATAATTTCTCTATATATTTTATGTGGAAAGTTCTTTGTGACTATAAATGGTGTTAAAAGATCAAACCAGATTTTTAAATCTATATCTGCGTTAATAATTTTCCTAAATGCAATAATTAATCATACGAGTTTTAGTGGGTTTAGTTATGTTATACTGCATACTAATACATATGTGTCATGGGAAATTGTATCTGTTGTTTGAAATTTTTTTTGTAAATCAAATTCATTTATTGATACTATAGTTAGTAATTCTTTCCAATTTGCAGAGTGATTTGGACTTATCCAATCTGAGATTGTTTTAGATATTGATGCTTTTATATATGTTTCTATATCAGGAAGGTTTAATCCTCCCTGTTTCCATGGTCTGATATGATGTATTAAAGCTATTCTGTTTCTTTTGGGAAACCATAATTTTATTAGACATGAATTTATTTATTTGAGTATATTCCTTTCTGGTAACAGCTGTATTGCCAAGGCTATATATAGAATCTTGGGCAGTAAAACCATTTTTATTAACTATAGTATATCATCAAATGTTAATATTATTTGGTTCCACTTTTCCACAGAGATTTTAATTGTATCGATGATATTATTGTAGTTTTTTTAGACTAATTCATTATTATCCTTGCATAACTCAATTCCTACATATTTTAAGGTAGATTTTTGTTTCACTATAATGTGATTCCCTTTGTCTGCAATTTTTTTTATTTAAAAATAAAAAATTTGATTTATTGAAATGGAGTCCTGAAGTCCTGTAAAATGTGTCAATTAAAATATCTAACTCTTCTAATGTCTCTTTTGTTTTGGATAATGTTAATAATATGTCATCAGCAAAGAGCATTAATTTAGAATTCTATTGTTCATAAACATCTACTCCTTTGATTTTTGTATTGTTACATATTGAATCCACCAATATTTCAATAGCCAAAGCAAATAGAATCTGTGACATTTGATATCCCTGTTTAGTACCCTTTGTTATATGTATAGATTGAGAGGTGCAAGGACCTAGCTTAACATACGGTACATTATTTGTGGATATATTCTTTAGTAGATAAACAAAGGAAGGAGGAAATTCAAATAACACCAGAATTTTGAATAAATAGTCCCAATTCAGGGAATCAAAGGGTTTCTCTATATCTAAGCTAACTATGAGTGTTTCTTTATTTTTTTTTTTATTAATATAATCTATAAGAGAAATTATCCTTTTAATATTGTCATGTGTGTATATGTCTATGATATATAGGTCCAGTTTGATCATTATGTATTGTTTTGGATAGTGGTATTTTCATTCTGTTAGTTTTACTGCCATAAATATCTTATAGTCATTATTTAATAATGATATAGGATAGGTTTGGGGATTTGTTTTCCTTTATGATTGGTATGATTAAGGAATATCTTCAAGAGGGTGGTATTATAGCTTGTGACTGAATTTCTAATAGGGTTTTGTGGAAGAGGGGTGTAGTATCTTTGAAGGAAAAAGTTTATATATTTCCATAATTATGTCATCTATACCTGGACCTTTATTATTTTACCTTCTTTTATTGTATCTCTAATTTCTTTGTAGGATATGGTTGCTTGCCAATCTAGTTTTAATTTTTCTGGTATTTTTTTTTATTTTAGAACATTTTTAATCTTAGTTTAATTGATCAATATGTATATTTTCTTTTTGGAAATGTTCCATATAGTGATTTCTATAGGCATCAGTAATGTCACTTATATCTGAAACATCTTTCCCTTTCTTTTCATGGAAGATACTTTTAATGTTATTAGCTTTAGATCGTATTTTAATTCTTGTGGATAAATTATGTAGATATTTGGGAGAAGTGGCCAATGTATTCATTTTTAGTTTTTCTAAAGCTAAACTTGTTTTATGTGTTAGAATTTCATTGTATTTATTGTTTAATACTTCTACTTTCTTTTTCATCACAGAATGATTTCAATTTTTTTCAGCTTTTACTGACAAAAGTTTGGATTGTACATCTAATAATTCAGAATCCCATTCTCTGATTTTTTTTATACCAAGTTAGGGTTTTACCATATATGTAAGCTTTTAATGAGTCCCATGCCATTATTTTATTTATCTCTGTGGTGTAATTAATATCTAAGAAGAATTGTAATTCAGATAATAGCCAGGGTTTGAAATCTCTAATTTTAGTTATATATACTGGAATTCTGGAGTTAAAGATTAATGGTTTGTACCCATTTCAAAGTTTTAGTATCAATAAATTGTGGTCTGAAAAGGGGCAGGGAGTGATTGACGAATTAACGATTTTAGAGTGTAAGTCATAGGCAGCAAATATTTTATCTATTCTAGTTTGGGTACCAAATCTGTGATCTTGATGGGAAAACAACAAAGATTTATATTCTTTAAATTTGAAAGTATCTACAAGATAAAATGATTCTACCCACTTGTTTAAAGCTTTTGATACAGCAGATATATGCAGCGGTCTTTTATTTGTAGCTTCAGAAATATCAAATATACAGTTAAAATCTCCTCCTAACATTAAGTTGCCTTTATAATTATTGGAAATGAAATCCAAGTGTTTAACAGTTCCTGTTCCAATGCCTGGGAACCAGTATAGATTGGCTAGGGTCCATATTCTGTTTTATATTTAACTATTACTAATGCCATAAGGCCTTTTATTATCATACTTATAAATGATTTCTGGGTTAATCACATTTGTTTTCCACAAAATTGTTACCCCTTTTGCTTTGACTTGTAAGTGGATTGCACCAATATCATATATTCCTTAGGATTCCATTTGTAATTGTCATTTATTTCAGTAGATTTGATCTCTTGCTAGGATTGTTTAAGCCATTGGTATTTAAAGATAATAAAGTTAAATCCATCTTAGGTTATTTAGATTATGTATTTTTGTTTTATTGTGACTATTAAACATTTTCCTCTAAGTATAAAGTATATATTTGAGCTTTTAAAGCAAATTATCAGTTTTATACTGTGAGTGTTTACCAGTAAAGTAATGTTTTGGTCAGACATACTAAAAATGTTTTTGTGAAATAAATTTAAATTAATAAATGTTAAAACTAAGATCCGCACTAGCCATGGAATGAAAATACTTCCTACTCTAATGCATAAACCTAAGTCCATCAGATTATCACTCATACCTTGACAATCCAGAACATCTGAGCTCCATAAATTGAATTATCATATGGAGAATATTTGTAATAGGAATAACAATGTTTATATTATTTTAAACAGATATGGTACTATTGTAGATTCAACAGAATTCTAATACAATATGTCTGCTTATTGTATAGGCAGTTAATATTTGCATGAAAGATAGATGACAAGCAATTCAATCATAGTAAAGTAGGATGTATCATATATAAAACTTCAGTAAAGGATTATAGCACACAGTTATTTAACATATTCACCCTTATTGATGAAGTATTTCATAACGTATTACTTAATATAAATAGATGGTAATAATATTTATATCTAATGTTTATAATACTGTGTATTTTACTGGATACATCAAAAGTTAAATTTCATTGTTTACCAGCATTTAAGTAATCACTTTGTTTGTTTCTAACTTACTTAAAGAATCAAGTTTGTTTTTTGTAAACATTGATGAAAGTTAATGCATTTTAATTGTCCCTCTTCCCCCCATTTCCTACACATAAGGATTTTCATATCTGTCGTTTCTTATAAAATGAGTAAAATTGTAGGTTAAAAACAACAAATTCACTTATTGTGATTAATGATTACAAGTTTCCTTTCCATATTCATAAATTGACATTTTTATGGCATATACTGAAAGTTTTTAGATTTAAATGGCGATATTCTATTTTATATAATCAACAAAGGTTGAACTATTTGTTCAGAATGTGATTGTTACATTCTGTGACATTCCTAGTTCAGGCTTTTGTTTCCCTTGAACAACTTTGTCAGTTTGATGTCATGTATAAATCATTAGTTACCTTGGTAACAGCTTAAGTATTATGTATGGTCAAGATGTGTTACAAAACCACAATTCAAGTTAAAGCAATTATATAACTTGTTATGCACATTTACCTATATGAGAAAAACATCATGCTTCCCCTTGATGTTAAATGTAGTGTTTGTCATTTATGACAAGTTAACACAGTAGTGTTATTATACACAAGCCCATGTTATTAAATCCTATCTTTAATATCTAAATTCATCAGACTGCTTCATTTATATGACGATTATATATTTTATGTCTAGATTTACTAAAATCATACATTACATAACTATTGTGTGTTTTTTTTTTTTTTTATCAAGAATCAACTTAATGAGCTAAACGAAGTGTTGGGAGACCATCAATATGTGTACATGTGGTTTAAAACAGCCCTTTTATTATATATATATATTTTTTAAAACCAAAAACGTCATTGCCTAGAATCATCTCGGAGGCTCCTCAGAGCCGTTAAGCATTATCATCACTCGGTCTCCATTACCATAGCAACCTGAGAGCGTCTGTTTCTTTTAATTTGTCTGTGTACTGCATACCAGAGGCTCGTGATGCTCCTGAAGCAAAGCTTCACTTAACTGCAACCTCAAGCCCAAATTCCCTCCCTTCCAGCGAGGCAGCAGCCAGGAAAAGAACAGAGAGCAAACAGATTAAAAAAAAAAAAATCCCAACAAGCCGCCACAACAAGAGACAACACACTCCTCCAGCCCTCCCACCTCTCACCAAGCAGACGCACAAACAAACCTCTCCCCACCAAAACATTCCAAACCACAGCTCCATCTAACCCCCTCCCCTGGATTCAGGCCAAAACACCGAATGTCTCTTCCTAACACACAAGCATCAGAATACCCTGATCACAAGCTGCAATGCACAGCTTCCCGGAGATGAAAAGGCAACATACAACAGATGCCAGACACAGCTGCATCCACATACACCATGTCAGGCTTAATCAAACAGCACTCAAAGCCATGACATCCGCCATAATTGATATTAATTATGTTTAGACAAAATAATAATGACATTTGTACTAGCCACCAAACCCAGCTGCATCCACACACACCATATCAGGATCGACCAAACAGCACTTGTAGCTGTGATACCTGCTATAATTGATATTAACTATATTTAGACAGAATAATGATGACATTTGTACTAAGAGCTTGCTACTATTATTTAACCAGGATATACATGACATTTCTAAATCATACCCCAACTGAAGAAGGCATTATTCTCCATGACAGCATTTCCTTTTTTTTTCAAAACACTCTACTGCTACTGATATCATATGCAATGTCAATTCACCATATTTGAGTCTGAACTCTGATGAACGATGCCCTGCCAAATCAGTTAATTACTCAAATTATTATAAGTCAAATCAATGAAAAATAAACAGGATAAGCATTCATTGAGTTCAATAAGGGGAATAGAAAATTTATGTTTGTATTATATGTTGCTTTGTTTGGCTTATATATAATGTAAATAGTCACCCATCTTGACCTACCTTTGTCTGTGAAGAACCACTGGACTCTTGGATCACTCTAAACAAATCATTACTGTTTCTCAGTTGTTAAAGAACCCCTCCCTTTTTTTAAAAAAAAACAAAAACAGATGACAAGTGGCATACCATATCAGTTGATACTTTGAGAGATGTAGTTTTAAGAGTTGTTTTTTTTTTTTTTTTTTTTTTTTTTTTGAGACAGCTTTCTTGGAATCAGTTTTTTTTTCTTCTTTCTAGCATTAGTCCAAGGATTTGTTTCTTTTATTCTTTTAAGAGTAGGGGCCATCCATTCCATTTCTTCTGGGCTAGACACTTTGTGTCTTTCAGCTTTTCCTGGTTAGGGGTCGCCAAAGCGGAACCCCGGTCCGCTAATGATTGGCAGTTGATTTTTACGTACCGGCTTGGCAGGCCTGCCGCACAACCTTCAACAAAGGTATGCTCATTCACGCATGTCTCCACACAGAAGATACTCTAACTGAGAATCGAACCGGACAGCGTCTTACTGTGAGGCGACAACGCTACCACAGCACCGTTTTTGATGAGTATAGTAGCTTCTTCTAAGTCACTAAAGGTTCTCATCTCATTGACAAAAAGTATTTTAGTTTGGCTGGAAAGGCCAGCTGTGCTTTAATGTTATTTTGTTTCAACAGTTTTATTATTGGCCAGACTTTTTTCCTTTGTTCTAATATTCTGGAAGAATAATCATTGTCGAACCTTATCAGGCTTTGATTGTATTTTAAGCGTGAGTTTCTCCAAACAGATTTTAATATTAGTTCCTTGTTCAGAAATGAAAGAAATGTTATAACTATGGATATAGTTGGAGTATTTGTTGAGCTAGAAGCAGGTTTCCTCAGTGCTCTATGCACCCTTTTAATCCCAAATGAAAGTTCTTCTGTCAAGTCTAAAAATTCAGGAATCCAGGTCAAGAATGAAATAATGTCTTCTCCTTCAATGTTTTCAGGCAGATCAAAGATCCTTATGTTGTTTCTCCTTTCCCTGTTTTCTAAGTCATCTATGTTGTTAAGCAACCATGTATTCTGTTTAAGCAGAAATTCTTTTTGGAATTCTTCCTCTTTGAGTCTCCCTTCATTCTCATTTAGAGAAGTCTCTGTATTTGTTATTTTTGTATGGTGTTGCTGTAATAGTTCCTTAAGAGTATTAGCCTGTTTTTGAGAATTTAATTTGAGGTTTTCTAAGTTATTTTTAAAGCCATCCATCTTCAAAGATAGTTCATGTAAGGTAGATGTCATCAATTGTAGTTCTTTTTTCAAAGCAGCATCTGGATGAGAATTCCTTGAGTTGTTCATATTCAGTGACTCAATACATCTCCAAGTTACTTGACAGGAAATATTTGTATATCTCTACCAAAATTGATATTTATGTATTTTACTAGTTTATCTATACATTTCTGACATTTTAAACTTGAAAATAATAAATGTTTCCTATATTATTATACTAGTTTATGGAGTTCTCAAAATTCACTGCTCTCAGTTTGCCATCTAGGCTCTGCCCCCTATTATGCTACATCCTGATCTGAGTCTAAACTGCTCATTTCCCATCTTACTTTCTATTACTCTGTTTATCCATTTATCAGTCACCCTCTCCAGAACTTTCATTAAATGTGATAGGAGTTTGATGCCAATGTGCTGTCCACAGTTGTGGATGCCCCCTTTGTTCTTGTACACTGGCATGATTATGCTTATTATCCAGTCATCTGGGATACACCTTTCTCTCCACACTGCTATTAGTACCCTCGGGAGCCATTTCTCCCCTATCTCACCCAGCATCTCTATCATATCTGCTGTGACCTCATCTGAGACTGCTGCTTTCCCTGACTTCATTTTTCTTAGTGCTGTTCTTAATTTTTCTAGGGTGGGCTCCTCTTCTTCCCTCATAGTAGGCTGTTTCTGGGGCAGTACAGCTTCTGTGGGGTTTTCATCATTCAGAAGCCACTGGAAATATTCCTTCCATCTGCCTTTGATAAACTGTGGACTGGTGAGCAGGTTGTTGCTGGCATCCCTTATGAAGGGTGTCTGACTATCTTGTTTATCTTTCTGTCTTTGCCTTGCAAGCTGATATAGTTTCTTTGTGCCACTTACTGGGTCATTTTCCAAAATCTGGTAGAGTGCCTCCGATGTCCTATTCTTTGCTATTGCAATTTCTTTCTTAGCTAGCCAACCAGTAATCCTCCCAAACCTGGTCAGTCTTTTCTTTCTACCACTTCTTCCTGCACTCCTTCTTTCTTTTGATGACTTCCTGGACTTCTGCATTCCACCACCAGCTTTCCTTGTGTATCTTATTTCCATACCTGGCACAGCCACATATCTTTTCTCTAGTACTAACATACGCTGCTTTTAGGTGCTGCCATTCTTGTTTAACTCCACCTATTTCCTCCTCTTCTTGGGGTGCTAGATCCTAGAGTAATTCCTTGAACTGTTGTACTTTATCTCCAGTCAACTTCCAGGTCTTCAGCCTGGT